>NC_056732.1:82076402-82346402 GCF_019279795.1 Protopterus annectens | reverse complement strand
AACAAAGTTGCTTCCAGCCCTTATGTGAGACAACATAGTAATAGATATATGGGCAAAATGGATATTGGCAATGTTTTACATGGTAAAAAACAGAGCATAAACGCTAATAATGATGTTTTTGACCAGTTTTTGTGTGATGAATATGAGTTTGTGAATGCAGATGAACATTATCAAGTTGTAAGGAATGAGAGAGTCCCTAGTTTGGGAACAGACTCTGTTAAAGATATGATTTTTGCTTTGGGAAAGAAACTATTGGCTATTAAAAATGTTAAAATAGATAATGCTTATTTTGCTAAATGTATAGAGCTACATATTGTACCTAAGGGATTGAGATTTTTTAAATTACCCTTGGGGATTGATTATACAACAAGCATTATCAATGAATTTAATAATATGTTTGATGGTTTTGGTTCTGAATTTATGAGAACGCTGATGAAATTGTATGATGAGAAATTATTAGTTTTAGTGAGGGAGGTAGAAAAATTGAATCAGGATATTATTAATGATGTTTCTTTCGAACAGTGGAAGGAATTATATTATAAACAATTTCAAATAGCAGAAAATAAGGCAAAAAACATTTATGATAGGAAAAATAGGAAAATTAAGGGTGATTTAGAACTATACTATGTTAATAGAGCATACATATGGCCACAGAATAGAACAGTAGTAGGAAACAGAAGACATCAGAGTTTTAGAGACAGAATGGAACAATTACGTAAGGATATGAATTTTCAGGGGGGCAGGTACTACCCGACTCCGAAAAAACAAAATACACAGTGGAACCGGAAATAAGAACAACACATTCTGAATTACATCATGGTACAATGACCCTGGAGGACCCTGACACTAAGCATAAGGAAATCAATACTCTTAGTATAAGTAGGTCAATAGATAATGTGTTAGTGGAAGGAACTGTTCCTATACACAGTGAAAATGGACCTAATTATAAAATTTCAAATGAGTCAATAGAGAGATTAAATATTTTATCCACATTCAATGGATTTAATGTATTTAATTATACTGAAATGGATATTTCGCACGCATTTTTTACACTGTTTAGTAAAGGAATTAAATACATTCCAAATATAGGTTTTAATTTAGTTGATTGTATAAAAGAAATGAAATTATTTTGTAGAAGGCTTAATTTGGCCTTACAGTTTGAACAACAAGAAGGAAGTAATAAATCTGTACAAATACATGAATTAAAGAAAAAAAGTTCATATATTCCTATCATGAATTCATATATAGCTAATTACGAAAAGATGGTTTGTAAGGATGTATACTGGCTAAATAAAAATATTAAAACAGGAAGTATGCATCAAAATGTTTTCAAGGATAATTTAACAAAGGAAGAGAGGTTGTGTTTGAACCAAATTATATGTAACAAAGAAATACGTTTAATGAAACCGGATAAGGGGGGGTATAGTCTTATACAACACATTTGATTATAACACAGCTATTCACAATATATTATATACCTCTGGAAATTATGACGTAGTTTCCATTAATGAGATCAATATAGGGTATAAGAGGATAGATTTAACTTTAGAAGAATACTTGATAGATAATAGAGTCACTTATGAAGTGTATTCTTTTATGAAAACTGAATATCCAGTTCTGGCTAATATTATAGGTATACCTAAGGTTCATAAGAGTATACATAACCCCCCTTTTAGACCTATTATTTCAGGTTCAAAATCTAAAACTTATAATATGGGTGTTGTCATAGACAGATGGACAAAACATGTGTATGAGAACTTAACCCATATCACAAAGGATTCTTGGAATTTTTTGAACAAATTAACTCCAAATGTTTGGAATAAGGATCTTACTTTTTTAACCATTGATGTCATAGACCTATTTTCGTGTATACCTAAAGAAATTGGATTAGAGTTTTTCAGTAACAGCTTGAGGAAGTTTTCTAATATGAGTTGGGACAAAGTATCTTTAGTTACAGACCAAGGGTGTTGCAATGGGAGCTTCCTGTGCCCCTATCTTTGCAAACCTAGTTATGGTAGAATGGGAAACTGAATATCTGTTTAAGAGCACATATTATTCTAATATCGGTTTTTACACTCGATATTTGGATGATATTTTTATTTTATGGAATGGTACCAAGGAAAACATCAGTTCCTTCATTGAGTACATCAATGGTACAACAGAATTTCTTAAATTCACTCACACCATCAGTGAAGAGGGTATTGCTTATTTGGACACCTTTGTTAGTCACAGTAATGAAGGGTTTGTATCTAGAATTCATAGGAAAACAACTTTTTCCAACGACTATATAGAATTTAGCAGCAATCATCCTCCACATGTGTTTAAAAATGTATTTAAAGGACAGTGTATTAGGGCTGCTAGAATGTCCTCTACTAAGGAAATTATGAAAAATGAGATACAAAATATATACAACATGTTTGAAAACAGAGGATATCCCCAAAAATTGTTGAATGATGTAGTTGGATATATATACAAACATTGGGGTACTAAATATCAACCCTTATTGGGTAAGATATCTGAAACAAATACTAATAATAATAATAATAATAATACAATCATTAGAGCTTTGTTTAGTGAAAAAACCAACAGAGTATGTGTCATCATGTATACCCCATTTGCACAATATGTAAAGGAGATAGTTAAACGACATTGGGAGGTGATTACAACTTCAGAAAATATTAGGTCGATATTGGGAAGCCATCCAAATTTTGTATACAAGACAGCACCTAATATAAAAAGGCTACTTGAACAGGCAGTTAATAAACCTAAAATGAGATTTACAGGAATGAGGAAATGTGGGTCGTGTAAACAATGCAAGGCTATCAATGAAGCATTGTCTATTAGACTAGAAGATATTAACAGAACAACTGTCAGATGCAGGGCAGGCAATTGTAACACAAAACAAGTGGTTTATTTAGCAAAATGTACAGCCTGCCCTGCATTTTATATTGAAAAGACTGAGAGACAGTTAAAGAAACGAATATATGAACATTTATATAAGATCCAGGTCCAAAATAAAAATAATGCTCTATTTAGGCACATTATTGATAAAGGTGAATTACATATGTTTAAGTTTTCCATTATAGAACAAGTGGATAGTTTGATACAAGGGGGGAATTGGAAAGCTATTTTAGCTTCAAAAGAAAGTAAATGGAAGATATTAACTAATGCCACCAGCTCCCCATGTATTAATGAATATATTAGTATCAAACCATTTCTTATTTTAGAATAAGAGCATACTTCAGTACACACAGTTTATATATTTTAAAATATTTTAAAATATCTATTTTAAAATATTTATTTTAGTACACATCAGTATATTTTATTTAATTATCAATTATTTTATTATTAATTATTTGCATTGAATATACATATATAAAATTGATATATAAAGTTGATTATACAAGTTGATTATACATGTACGTATATAGTTAAAAATATTGGAGCATGTTTTTAAAATATTGTAGTATGTCTTTAAATGGATTGAGTGCATTTTTGGCGCCTAATTTTAGTATTTAAACCATCACTTGGCTAGTAATTGTGGTGCTGAAGAAGTCTGTATTACAACAGATGAAAGCGCTTAACCTTATATGTGCAAGAGCATCTTGAGTTTTGTCAGTTTTATTTGTCAAGAGTATTTATAGTGGTTGTGAATAGACGTTTTGCCTCAGTTCGAGCTTTGCTGACCATTTGTTTCCTGCACCAGAGTTTGCGTTCTGCCTATCAATCTTGCCTAGATAAAAACTGTCATATGAGCTGCAGTTGGCAATATAAACAATGTGCCTAGTTTTGCAATCTGCACACAATTGATTAAAGTACTTTTTATTTTGTATTGGATGTATAAATTAATTCGTAGCAGAAATGTATCTGCATGAAGAGCACATTCCACATGGAAAAGTATCAATCCTTTCTAAGGGGTTGTTTTTTTTAAATTGCTTGACTATAGATTCAACAGCAGATCAAAAGAAGGGTTGAGAGTAACCCAAAAGTGCTAAATTTCTTATGTTTTACTGCTTTTATTAGAGCTATTAAAGTTCACCATTTATGCCTTACAGGGTCATAGTGACCGCATTAATTTTGTTCATTTTATCGCTGTTCATCATTTCACTTTGCAGATCTTTGGCTACTGCCCCATACTTTGTTGGGTTTAATATATATATATATAAAAAAAAAAAAATATATATATATATATATATATATATATATATATATATATATATATATATATATATATATATATATATATATATATATATATATATATACACAATATACACATCCTTATATCATTATAGCTATATATGGTGAATTGAGTGAATACACATTTGTGTGACACACTTCACCAACACATTTTGATTGAAAATTTAAGAGTTTTTGTGTGAAAATAATTGGTTTAAAGACAATACTTATGAGTGTAAAACATCAATAGCACACTCATCTATAAGATTTGTAGAATTTACCATCTTGTATAAAATGCTAACTTAAAGTATTTTTTTGTACGGGGCTTCTCCTCCTCAGTATGATGGGTAGGTCCCACCTCACATAATTATATATACCAACTTCGTGGCTGCATCCATTCTAAAAATGGAGAAATCTGTCAAACCAGGGAACCCCTGCTGGTGCACAATTAGACATTGCACCGGTAGTGATTTAAAATAAAAAGACAATGATCAGTGTTACATGCTGGGCAGATGTGTCACTACACTGCACTGCTTAAAGCATTCTATTGGTGGATATTATGGTCCATACAGCTTATTTCCTAATTGTATCTGCCAGTACATCTAATCTGGCATTCAGATGTGATTAGACCAATTATTTTCACACAAAAACTTGCTGAACATTTGTATTTTCAATGAAAATGTGTAGGTGGCTTGTGTATCACACAAATATATATTCACTCAATTTACCTACACACACACACACATGTATATATATATATATATATATATATATATACACATATATATATATATATATATATGTGTGTGTGTGTGTGTGTGTGTGTGTGTGTGTGTGTGTGTGTGTGTGTGTGTGTGTTTGTGTGTGTGTTTAAATCAAGGGGTAATAAGATAACACAGGTAAAACTGTTCAGTAAAAACTGCAAGAAAGACCCATCCAAGCTAGAGTCTTCATTGTTTAATACCTTAAACCTTCTGTAGTGGAGGCCCACTGGATACATACAAATGACCCCTTAAGGACATACCAGTGTTCCTACTATATGGCTTCTGAATGCCCATGAGTTTTTACTTTTTAAGTCTTTAAGAGTACTTTCAGGCCAATAAAACCAAACCCCACTAGATATAAAAGCATAAGTGA
Organism: Protopterus annectens; assembly: GCF_019279795.1. Classification (NCBI taxonomy): domain Eukaryota; kingdom Metazoa; phylum Chordata; order Ceratodontiformes; family Protopteridae; genus Protopterus; species Protopterus annectens. Next base: position 82,341,086 of record NC_056732.1, on the reverse strand, counting down.
ATTGTTTGGTTATACTTTAGAAACACAGATCTTAAAATCAAGCCTGATATCCATTAGAGGAGTGTGAGAAGCACTTTTAGTCTAGACCTGAGTCAGAGTATTGAGTTTTTATTAAACATACATCCAAGACACAGATTTATTTTTTTTTATTAATATGGACTCCATATGCAAACACATGAAGGTTCACAATTGCTCTTGGTACCAATGTCCTTTCAGACCGATGTTAATGACAGATTGCTGGTCATGTAATCAGTCCTGAGCTGTATATTCTTGCCAGTATGTCAAGAGGGTAACAAAGCTGCCAGCTCAACACCACTTTGTTATCATTTGGATTCACAGGCAACAGCCGTACAGACCTGGAAAACAACATTAATCACCTGAGAATATCTGGTAAAATCTTCTGTTGATGATAAGTTCAACTTCCAACTCTGAGACAATTTATAATGTATTCTTAGTGAGGCCATGGGCATTTATCCAAATTGACCAGTTTCAAAAAATCCAAACGGTTTAAAGCGAAAGAAACTCAATGAGAGCCGGCAAGTTCAACAAAATCCTCCGTTTAATGAGTGCTTTCAGTGAGGACAATACCTCACCTTCCTCAGATAAAACTACACACAATTGACCCTGTTTTTATACAAGCATCTTTGAAATAAATTGAAACGGTTAAGTGAATAATTAAACACCATCAATTATACTTTAAAAAAAACATACAACTATATATACATTTGAAATGCTATGTTATCACACTCTTAAGATGTTAAAAGTACTTTCAAAAAGGTACTTAAATGACGCCAAAAGCAACAATCAACTTTTCAAAACTTACATGTTACAAAATACCATTAAAATATTCAAAATGTGTTTCAGTAGCCTTCCACACAATGCATTTTAAACACGTTGAGTGCATTTTAAAATATTTGTACTGTGGTCAACAAGTCAGAAGCAAAACCAAAAAACAGAAACCAGAAGTTAAATACGGAATGTACCTAAAGGCATGATATACCTGTATCTGTACTAAAAGGACTCTAAAAATGTAGAGTCTGAAAGTATTGAGACTAGGGTCTTACAAAAACCATTGCAACTGTGGTCTAACAAAGAGCACAAATCCTAAATCCCACCTGAAATTTCTTTTCACCTTTTCAATGCCAGCAGTTTAAAAATACATTTAATAGAAATGTATTCATTTAAACCTGGGGATATATGTGCTATTGTTTTAATCTGCCACTTAAGTTTGTCGATCTCCAACAATAATTGGCAGGGGCCCCCTCTAATGTCTGCAAGCCTTTGTTGTAATACTGTAAATTTAAAATGGTGATCGGGGTATTGCACAGTGTGCTTTGCCAAAGCGTTATTCATATCTTTTTTACTTATTGCATGGCAGTGTTCATAAATACGTTGTTTAATTTTCCTGTCTTTTTTTCCAATGTAAAAGGCAGTACAATGATCACATAATGCGGCATAGGTGACACTTCTAGACTCACAAGTGAATCTATGATTAATTTTGTAAGTATTGCTTCTAATGTTAACTTAATTTGTGACCAAGATATGTTTACACTGTGGACATGCTCCACATCCTTTACATCTATTAGAATGGAATTTTTTATTTTGTTTGAGAAGTGTTTTAAGGTTAAGGTTTCTTCTGTAAGTAATTCTTGGTTTCAATCCTAACCTTTTAGATAAAACTTGATCTTCTAAAATTATTCCCCAATGTTTGTTCAAGATTTGCCTGATATACTGAAAATGTAAAGGAAAAGTGCAAAGGAAGCTAGTCTTATATGTAGTGTTCTTCTTGGACAATAGCGTGTTGCGTTGGTCAACAAAAGGTGTACTAGTTTGCTCCAACTGTCTATTCAATAGAGGTATAAAGTGACCTGCGTTGCGTTTACTAATGACTTCTATCTTAATGCTAAACACAAGATTACTTGGGTAACCTCTTTTTAAAAACATGCTTTCTAACCTTTCACACTCTTCTGAAAAGTCAGAGACTTCTGAAATTCTTCTAGCCGCCCTTACCATCTGTCCTTTGACAACCACTTTCTTTTGATGGTAAGGGTGGCAACTAGCAAAGTGTAGAAAGGCATTAGAATATGTGGGTTTCCTGTAAATGCAACTTTTAAACTTAGAATTTGCTTTATCTTTGAATAGTAAGATATCCAGAAAGTTAATAGTATATTCATCTAAGTTATAAGTAAACTGCAAGAAATTTGTCAATGCGGTGATGCTCGCTATAAATGGTGCCACTAAGAATTTGGCCCATTCCAGATGAAAAACATGTCATCCTGGTATCTGGTATACCAGGTGACATTCTCTTGAAAGAGTGGATGAGTAAACAATAGAGTGTTTTCCCAATGGGCCATAATGGCATTAGCGAAGCTACCACAGCATGGTGAGCCCATAGCCACACCGGAGTTTTGCAAATAAAAATTGCCCTCAAAAACCATAATTTTGTTAGATAAAACAATACCCAATAATGTTCCAATTACATATATGGTTTTGTCTGGGACATTCTTAGATAGAAGGAAGTCCCTAATCCAGTCTGACCCTAATTTCTGAGGGATGACAGTGTAAAGATCTTTTACGTCAATTGTCAGAAAGCATGCTTCGTCTTGGTATTCAATGTTATTTATATTGTATAAAAAACCCCATGAGTCTTTACAAATTTGAGGTAATGATTCAATCAGTGGTTTTAAAATAATGTCAACGTACTTAGCACAAGCATAAGTCACTGAACCTCGCCCATCAACAATAGGTCTAAAGGGTGGGTTATTAATTGATTTATGTAACTTAGGTGTTCAAAAAGGGCTGGTGTCTTAGGTGCTATCATGGATAAGTATTGAAGTAAGTCTATGTCAATATATGCTTCCAAAAACAAGTCTTGTAAGATATTTTTAACTCTCTTATGGGCTAAATTAAGCTCATTAATAGGGACTTGCTTGTAAATGTCAGTGTCTAAATGTTTCCTCATGCATTCAACATATGTACTATGGTCCATGAAGACTAGCCCCCCACCCTTATCTGGCTTCATGACATGAATATTGAATTCGTTTAACAGGTGAATGAATTCATATTCAGATTTTGTAATGTTCATGTTATTATTAAATTGGTGGATGCTATCACTGACCAAAGCTCTAAAATCCATCTCACACATTCTTTCAAATAAGTTGAGTCTAGGGTGTAGAGGTGAATTAAAAATACTAGATACTCTTACTGAACTAACTAAAGATGTGTTTTCACCAAACAGCATGTCCAAATTTAGTTTACTAACAAATAATTTTAGGTCAATAACATCTTTAACTAAGTCCATTCTCCTGCTGGGTACAAAAGACAGTCCTTTTGAGAAAAAGTCAACCATATCTTGGGTTATATCCAGTTCTGTAAAGTTATAAATACAAAGTCACCTAGATAACTTTTATATATTCGAGGATCAAGGCAGTAACTAGAAGCCTGTATTATCTCCTCCTCTGTCTCCGTCTGTTCCTCGATTGTGGTTGCTTCCTGTTCGGCTAGTGACTGTTGTGTTGTCGATTGTTGTTCAAGTGAAAACCCTGTTGGTTGGATACAGTTGGCCCCTCAGTATTATAGTTATTACTTGAGACTCTGTGCTGATTAATGTTACTAACAGTGTTGTTATTTCTAGAATTGTTATTAGTAGTGTTAAGTCTTTCACTATGTCAAAGTGGTTGTGCTTGGACTTCGTCTAAAAAAGAGTCTCCATTAGAGGCATTATTGGTAGATGGCCCGGGGCTGACTATATTACTCAACTCAGAAGGCTGGTTAAAAGTATATGAAACAACACAACAGCAGTTGAAAATAATGGGCCAGCTCAGCAAAGTGGGTTAGCACAAGAAAATATCATCCCTTCTATGGCTAATTTCCTGAGCAACAATAACTTTTTTAGCCCAGACAATAATGTCAACAACAGACATGACAATGAACCATGGGTGAGTAATTTGTCTACTAGCATCAACTAATTTGATCTGAAGTTGTATAAATGTAGAAAATTGAAACTAGAAGTTGCATATTTACAAGAATGCATTGACAAAAAGTTGATACCTAAAGGGTTGCATCAGTGGCGCTACCCTGTAGGTCTAGTAGAAGATTCTCCATTTCACCGAGAACTTTTGGGACTATTTGACAGACAAGGTCTAGAGTTCTTGGAGTCGCTTGTCAATTTTTATAAAACAGAAATTAGCTCACTCACAGCTGAACTAGAGATTTTAGAACATTTAATCAATAATCATAATGAATTTCCGAGATACAAATATGAATATGCTTGGATTTTTACAAGTACTGAGGCAACCATGACTAAACTGTTAACAACAAAGAAGAAAAATATAGTTTGTGATGTGCACGACTATTCTAACAATAAAGCCTATCCTAGACCCCCTTGTAATTCTTCTACAGTTTCATATACTTTTAACCAGCCTTCTGAGTTGAGATACAGTCAGCCCCGGGCCATCTACCAATAATGCCTCTAATGGAGACTCTTTTTTAGACGAAGTCCAAGCACAACCACTTCGACGTAGTGAAAGACTTAACACTACTAATAACAATTCTAGAAACAACAACACTGTTAGTAACATTAATCAGCACAGAGTCTCAAGTAATAAGTATAATACTGAGGGGTCAACTGTATCCAACCAACAGGGTTTTCACTTGAACAACAATTGACAACACAACAGTCACCAGCCGAACAGGAAGCATCCACAATCGAGGAACAGATGGAGACAGAGGAAGAGATAATACAGGCATCTAGTTACTGCCTTGATCCTCGAATATATAAAAGTTCTCTAGGTGACTTTAGTATTTATAACTTTACAGAATTGGATATAACCCAAGATATGGTTGACTTTTTCTCAAAAGGACTGTCTTTTGTACCCAGCAGGAGAATGGACTTAGTTAAAAATGTTATTGACCTAAAATTATTTGTTCGTAAACTAAATTTGGACATGATGTTAGGTGAAAACACATCTTTAGTTAGTTCAGTAAGAGTATCTAGTATTTTTAATCCACCTCTACACCCTAGTCTCAACTTATTTGAAAGAATGTGTGAGATGGATTTTAGAGCTTTGGTCAGTGATAGCATCCACCAATTTAATAATAACATGAACATTACAAAATCTGAATATGAATTCATTCACCTGTTAAACGAATGCAATATTCATGTCATGAAGCCAGATAAGGGTGGGGGGCTTGTCTTCATGGACCATAGTACATATGTTGAATGCATGAGGAAACATTTAGACACTGACGTTTACAAGCAAGTCTCTATTAATGGGGTTAATTTAGCCCATAAGAGAGTTAAAAATATCTTACAAGACTTGTTTTTGGAAGCATATATTGACATAGACTTACATCAATACTTATCCATGATAGCACCTAAGACACCAGCCCTTTTTGGAACACTTAAGTTACATAAATCAGTCAATAACCCACCCTTTAGATCTATTGTTGATGGGCAAGGTTCAGTGACTTATGCTTGTGCTAAATACGTTGACAGTATTTTAGAACCACTGATTGAATCAGAACCTCAAATTTGTAAAGACTCATGAGGTTTTTTATACAATATAAACAACATTGAATACCAAGATGAAGTATGCTTTCTGACAATTGACGTAAAAGATCTTTACACTGTCATCCCTCAGAAATTAGGGTTAGACTGGATTAGGGACTTCCTTCTATCTAAGAATGTCCCAGACAAAACCATATATGTAACTGAAACATTACTGGAAATTGTTTTATCTAACAACTTTATGGTTTTCGAGGGCAATTTTTATTTGCAAAACTCCGGTGTGGCTATGGGCTCACCATGCAGTGGTAGCTTCGCTAATGCCATTATGGCCCATTGGGAAAACACTCTATTGATTACTCATCCACTCTTTCAAGAGAATGTCACCTGGTATACCAGATTCCAGGATGACATGTTTTTCATCTGGAATGAGCCAAAATCCTTAGTGGCACCATTTATAGCGAGCATCACCGCATTGACAGATTTCTTGCAGTTTACTTATAACTTAGATGAATATACTATTAACTTTCTGGATATCTTACTATTCAAAGATAAAGCAAATTCTAAGTTTAAAAGCTGCATTTACAGGAAACCCACATATTCTAATGCCTTTCTACACTTTGCTAGTTGTCACCCTTACCATCAAAAGAAAGCGGTTGTCAAAGGACAGATGGTAAGGGTGGATAGAATGATTTCAGAAGAATCTGACTTTTAAGAAGAGTGTGAAAGGTTAGAAAGCCTGTTTTTAAAAAGAGGTTACCCAAGTAATCTCGTGTTTAGCATTAAGATAGAAGTCATTAGTAAATGCAACACAGGTCACTTTATACCTCTATTGAATAGACAGTTGGAGCAAACTAGTACACCTTTTGTTGACCAACGCAACACGCTATTGTCCAAGAAGAACACTACATATAAGACTAGCTTCCTTTGCACTTTTTCTTTACATTTTCAATATATCAGGCAAATCTTGAACAAAAATTGGGGAATAATTTTAGAAGATCAAGTTTATCTAAAAGGTTAGGGATGAAACCAAGAATTACTTACAGAAGAAACCTTAACCTTAAAACACTTCTCGAACAAAAGAACAAATTCCATTCTAATAGATGTAAAGGCATGTTGAAATGTGGAGCATGTCCACAGTATAAACATATCTTGGTCGCAAATGAAGTCAACATTAGAGGCAATACTTACAAAATTAATCATAGATTCACTTGTGAGTCTAGAAGTGTCACCTATGCCGCATTATGCGATCATTGTACTGCCTTTTACATTGGAAAAACAGACAGGAAAATTAAACAACGTATTTATGAACACTGCCATGCAATAAGTAAAAAGATACGAATAACGCTTTGGCGAAGCACACTGTGCAATACCCCGATCACCATTTTAAATTTACAGTATTACAACAAAGGCTTGCAGACATTAGAGGGGGCCCCTGCCAATTATTGTTGGAGATCGACGAACTTAAGTGGCAGATTAAAACAACAGCACATATGTCCCCAGGTTTAAATGAATACATTTCTACTAAATGTATTCTTAAACTGCTGGCATTGAAAAGGTGAAAAGAAATTTCAGGGGGGATTTAGGATTTGTGCTCTTTGTTAGACCACAGTCGCAATGGTTTTTGTAAGACCCTAGTCTCAATACTTTCAGACTCTACATTTTTAGAGTCCTTTTAGTATAGATACAGGTATATCATGCCTTTAGGTACATTCAGTATTTAACTTCTGGTTTCTACTTTTTGGTTTTGCTTCTGACTTGTTGACCGCAGTACAAATATTTTAAAATGCACTCAACGTGTTTAAAATGCATTTAAGTAGTGTGGAAGGCTACTGAAACACATTTTGAATATTTTAATGGTATTTTGTAACATGTAAGTTTTGAAAAGTTGATCGCTGCTTTTGGCGTCATTTAAGTACCTTTTTGAAAGTACTTTTAACATCTTAAGAGTGTGATAAAATAGCATTTCAAATGTATATATAGTTGTATGTTTTTTTAAGGTATAATTGATGGTGTTTAAATTATTCAATTAACCGTTTCAATTTATTTCAAAGATGCCTGTATAAAAACAGGGTCAACTGTGTGTAGTTTTATCTGAGGAAGGTGAGGTATTGTCCTCACCGGAAGCGCTCATTAAACGGAGGATTTTTTTTTTTCTCAAATAACTTTTTATTGATTTATAAACATTACATTTAGGAGTTGAACAAAGATTAACAATTCGCTAAAACAGATTGCAACTCTTATTGGAATTAGAAAGAGAAAAAGAAAATAAATAACATATCACAATATATACAATATGTACAATAGGTAACCAGAAAACAAATGATAAAATAAAGAAATTATGCATATTAATATAAAATAAAATATGAATATAAAAAATATGCTAATCACCAAGACCAGAAATAACCTTAGAAGCTATTAATTATTAATAATGCTTAAAACCTTCTCCAGTAGTCTGTTTTTCAAAGCCATTTTTTTTGGACTCTTAACCAAATTTTTTTGAGCATCAATATATAAGTAAGCCATTTTTTGGAAAGTATCCCAATTTAATTTAGTGCGGTCAAGCCAATTTTGAGTAATGTAAAGTTTTATAAGAGAACAAATAAAAATAAGTACATGAGTATCCAATTTGGAGAGATAAACTATCGGTATATGAAGTATAGCAATTTCCCAGGACAGCGTACATTTATGATACCCCATTCTTTGCAATCTTACTTTCAAAGATGTCCAAAGCTTATGAGAAAAATGACAATACCACAGAATATGTCAGAGGTCAGCTTGGGGAAAGGAACAACATGTGCATGATGGAGATTTACTAGCATTAAATTTATTTAATGTATATGGAGTATGATAAGCGTTATTGTTAATCATTAATTGCGTGTACAGTAATTTCTTGAATGGAGAAAATTCCCGAGTATATCTGATTGCCAAAAGTTTTTGATTTTCAGTTATTTGAGAATTATGATTCAAGCAGGTGTTTGAAAAAAGACATTTCTGGTCTAGTATTAAATTCTTTATCAGTCTGTAAGACTTTGATAACATTTTCACAGATGACGATAATGTTGTAATTATTGTATTTAAATTATTTAAATCAAGTTCTGTGGGTTTTATAAGATCAAACTTAACCATAATAACCTCGCTTAATTGACATAAAATTGTAGAGTATTTCCAACTAACTTTCAGAATCTTATGTAAATTTGCTAGGGACAAGTCTTTATATTTCAAGATATCCCAGACTTTCAAATTTTTTATAAGAGGATAATTTGTTAGGTTAAATGGTATATAATCTAATGTTATGTTAGGATTTAGATGAAGTGGTTGAAATAGATGAAAGAACTTATCAAGATTACAGAATTTTGTTAAATCCTGGAAAGCTTTAATCTTTTGTTTAAGAAAGATAGAGATTTTACTGGTGTTTTTCATATTCAACGAAATAAAAGGGATGGCCTCTGGATTTATATTTTTAGATAGAATGTAATGATACCAAATCTTGACCCATAATGGGTACTGAATACCTTTACTACTATTAAAGTTAGATATGGTTAATAGTTTATTTGCTGAAACAATTAAATAGTAAAGGTAGAAATTTGGTAATCCCAAACCACCTTTATCTTTAGTAGTTGACAATCTATAATAAGTGATCCTAACAGATTTGGGGAACCACAAAAATTTAGCTAACTCTTTATTAACTTTCTCGAAAAAGGACTTGGGAATTATCTGATCAGAAGAATTGAATTGATATAAAAACTTTGGAAGAATATTCATTTTGATTATTGCAGCTTTTGATAAAAGTGATAAATTTAAATGCTCCCATCTAGCCATGTCAGACATTATTGATATCTAAACTTTACTCATGTTGTTTTGAAAGGAAGAGTGATTATTGTATTCCATGTTAATTCCCAAATACTTCACCCCAAAAGTAATCTGAATTTGTGAATCAGAAAACAAGTATGATTTATGAACCATATGATTTAAAGGAAAAATATGAGTTTTTGAAAGATTTATAAGATAGTTCGAAGCAAGGGAGAAACGTTCAATAGAGTTTGTTATTTTACTAAGGTCAGATATTGGAGTTTGGAAATATAATACAAGATCATCGGCAAATGCAGAAAAAAAGAAATTTGTATTAAGAATCCTAGGAATCTTATGAAACGTGTTTTGAGTAATAAATAACAACAGTGGTTCTAAATATATATTAAAAAGAAAAGGGGACAAAGGGCAACCTTGCCTTGTACCTTTGGTAATCTTTATAGGGGAAGAAGTATAGCCATTAATATACAGTCTGGTATACATATCTTTATATAAAGTTTTTAATAAATTTATAAAGGATATGGGGAAGTTGAAGCATGACATAGTCTTAAAAAGAAATTCCCAACATACTCTATCAAAAGCATTTGATGCATCAAGAATCAATGCATACATTGGGTTAGAATCATTTTTTATGAGATGGATAATAGAATCCAAAGACAGGGTGTTATCCCAAGCATGTCTGTGGGACATAAACCCTGACTGGTCTAGAGAAATAATTGAAGGTAGAACCTGTTTCAATCTGTTGGCCAGAATAGATGATAAAATCTTTATGTCTAAATTTATTAAATAAATGGGCCTGTAATTAGAGGGGATTGTTTACTCTTTTTTATTTTTCAAAATTAGTATAGTTTTAGATGTGTTCCAATAAAGATCCGATATGTCATTGATTATTATGTAGTTGTACACTTTAAAGAGAAAAGGAACAATTACTGACTTAAAGGATTTGAAGAATTCTGGAGTAAACCCATCTGGACCAGGAGATTTACCCGATTTAAGTCTATCAATTGAATCTGAAATTTCTTGAAAAGTAAGAGGAGCAGAAAGCACTCTTTGTTGATTTTCATTTAACTTAGGGAAACTTAAAGAGCTTAGAAAGCTATTTATGTGATTATTAACCGACAAATTGGATGATTTAGAGTATAACTCTGTATATAGTAGTGTAAAAAGATGTATAATTTCCTTATCTGTGTTATATAATTTATTTTTATGCAGTAAAGATGAAATTTTAGGCCTATCGAAATTATTTTTAATTATTCTAGCTAAGGTCTTAGAAGGAACTTGAGCCCATTCTGAATACGTAGCTAGTAATCTTTGATCTACTATTGAGAGGTTGTTTTGATGCAGTAAAATTAGTTCTTTTTGACAATCTATAATTTGCTTTTCAAGAATATGATCTTGATTCAATCTAAATTGGTTTTCGAGAGATTGGATTTTATTCTTTAAAACAACTTCTTTCTTATTATACTGTTTTTTAAGGTATGCGGATTTACTGATAAACATTCCTCTTAACCTCGCCTTACAAGCAGCCCATTGAATATCGTAAGGAATATCTGTTGAGTCTAGATCATTTTCCATTTCCTGGATTGTTTCTGTACACCATTTATATACATCTTTATTTGTGAGTAAGTTGTTGTTCAGTGTCCAATTGTTTTTGTTAATATTATTTACATCATTATGAGAAATGTTTAGTTTTAGTAAAATTCTTAAGTGATCCGAAAAAAATCTGGGTTCAATATTAAAATCCAATATATATTTTGAAAGAGAATTAGAAACCAGAAAAAAATCCAATCTAGACCAAGAACGATAACATTTTGAGTAGTATGTATACATTTCTTTCTTATTTGAAATTTTTATAATATGTAATGGATCAATTAAATTATATTCCAAAATTAGATCTTCGAGAGCCAGAGATGCCTGATGATTATAAGAAGTGGAACAACTAGTGCGATCAATTTCTGGGTTTATTACGGCATTCCAATCCCCACCTACTATAATATAATGGCCCCTATAAGAAGAGAGTATATTAAATATATTTAAGATAAAAAAATGTTGTTGACTACAAGGACCATATAAATTTAGTGGTTTATCAAGATTATGAATAGTAGCGGTAAAAAAGCACCATCTACCCTCATTGTCATATTTTTCGTCAATTATATTCCCTACAAATCTTTGTTTAATAATTATAGCCACTCCCCTAGAATTAGAAGTATCCCCAGAAGCTACTATCTTCTTGATCCATTTTTTATTTTTTTCCTTGTCCCAAACATCCCGAGGAATATGTGTCTCTTGAATAAAACATATATTGGCTTGTGATTTAAATATCAAATGAAATAATAAAGATTTTTTTGGCTTTGTTTTGGATTCCTCTTACATTCCACGACTCAACTATTACGTTATTTGTCATAAGTGTAATAAATAATTGATATTGATTTAATGAAAATATGGTGTATTATCCTTAACAAACTTGAAATAATATCAAATGACAAAACAACTATTCTGGTCTTGTTTAAATAATAGCTCACCAATAAAGATAACCACTTAGAAATACTAATTTTAAAATTCCAGACTTCCTTCTTCCTAACCCTAGTGCCTGCCCACCATTCCCCTATTACAGAAGGAAGATCAATGAGAGAGAAAATTAAATTAGAACATTTGGTTACCAAAAACTTCAAATTAGCATAATAAACTTTACTTAGAGCCCTAAAAAGGACTAAAACCCAATCAATAAAACTAAACATATTTACACATCTGCCAAAACTCAAGATGACCAACATACTCAATCCCTATTCAGATTGTAACCACAAGCTCCTGAAATGCAGATATATATAGAATTTAACTGTTTTTCCTCATATAAATCATATGTAACTTTTAGCCTATATAAGCAACTATTTTGCAGTTTGACATATGAATTACACTAAATATTAAATTATAGGTTTGTGAATATCATTTAATATCACAACAGTAATTGAAAAGGAAAGAATCCTATACAAAACTTTTGTTTTTAGTAACTAAATAACTAGCTAACAAGTATAGCATGTTTAGAATTATAGTAAATTAATATAGGACTAATGACTATTAATCTACAAGATAAAAGAAAACCTGTCTCCAAAACAACATCTTATATCGTTTTATAAGCCTAAATAAATTTATAACAAATATAGAAAAACCTAATAACAAGATTTACATCCACTACATTACTTTCTTATGATAGATGATAACATCAATTGACACAATAAGCCATTATAAATATGTGCCTATTACTAAAAAAACTAACTGTATATGTATCACTTGACCTAAGTACTATTAACATACAGCATCACTGTAGTCAAACTATTACTATGACATAAAGTCAATAAAAACAAGCCTGAACTTCCTCTGAAGGAAAACCAGCATAAATATAACCAACCAGGCTCTTATATTTCAATAGAAAGGAACAACAAGTGTCTAAACAATCACAATAAGACATAAGATCAAATGTCCAATGTGACCTAGCAGAATTGACTACTCCAATTACCTAGGACTATTAAAATACAATATATGCAATCAGTACATCTGCTATAACAATTGCCACAACTGTCATGCCATTCAAAGGACATTCATGACAAACTCACCTGGCATTTAAGGTGAAAAACTGCATTTAGCTATGTCGTCCGGAGAATATAATCTAAAATACATGTAATAGAAAAGACCATAGAAGCAACAAGCACCACTCTTCCCTATTAAAACATTAAACATCCAAATTACTAAAAGGCTATATATATTTTGCAGCAAATTCACACACCAAACAATAACTCAGATAAGCTTTTTCAATTTTTAACATATAGCCTCGGAGTTGACAGCATCGACAGTAAATTGGATTAACCAGATAACTTTACTAAATGTCAGTTCAGCAAAGTGCACATTATAGAAATAAAAATAGATCCGCATGCCATTGTTGATAAGCGTTAATTCCAGAAGCGGAACATTTTTCATTAAAAAAAAACAACTAAATCTGAGATACCAGAGTTTAACATTAAAGTAGAATGATACAGTAACATGGCATATTCAGACATACCCAAATGAACATTAAATAGACATTGCGTTATGGTATGAATATAAATATAAAGTTTAGAACTAAAAAAATAAAGTACGTATATAACTTTTAAGTCATAACTTTCAATTGCGTTCAACTTCAGACAAAATAGTCTTCATGTTAAGAAAATATAACCCCTGGAGATCACCCGAATGTTATTTACCTTATTTTACTGTACACTGAGTAAAGGAAATCCCCATTTATATTCTTCATGTTGGAGTGAACCATTCCTATGTTCGAAATATGGATAGTTCCGCCTTAACGACGATGTCTACGGAGCCTTTTAAAGAAATGCAGTGAATAGAAGATACCCAGCAACACCATTTAACTATAGTCAGCATTATAAATAAAAAAGATAAATGTGATGACAAGCAGACATGTTATTAAACTTCAGAACACAGCGCAATTAATTAGCGTAACTTGTAGAGCACTGAATTTAAAATAAATAAATGTCTGTATGTGTTTGGATTTCTTTCTCTTGTGATGACGTCACTCCGAGGCCCCGAAGATCAACAGAAGGTGCGTGCATAGATCGGAGATTCACCTGGTACAAAAATGAATAAACTGACACTCTGTAACAGTCTCGAGATGTGGAAAAATTCCCTCCAAAATGCCGATGAACAATTATAGGCAAAAACATTATGACTGTGCACTGACCTTCATGCTGTTTCGTCGCAACATATTATTAGCATCAAAAGGTTATGTATATGCTAAAATACTATACCAGTGCTGGCTTTAAATGACAATACAAGCAACTCAAGTACAAAATGAAAATAACTAAATCATCCAAATATATAAAGCAATCGACACTCTAATAAGCATTCAAGCTTCAATTTCTTGAAAGAAAACATATTAGTTGAAACATATCATCACATTTACTTGTAAATACAGAATGCAGTATTAAGACACAGATTCAGGAAGCTTCTTGAATATTTTTAGGAATATTTCTTTTGCTTCTTTAGGATCTGTAAGCATAAATCTTCTGTCATTATAAGTAAAAGACAGGGTATTCGGATAACTCATACGAAACCTTATTCCTCTTTTAATAAGATCTGCACAATAAGGTGAGAGCTTTTGTCTTTTCATTTTTACTTGTGGAGGAAGATCCTGTGAAAATGACAGTTTATGATTTTTCCAGACAAACTGTTTTTTGCTTTTAGCTGCCTCTAAGATCTGATAAGTGTCTTGAAAATTTAGTAATTTAGTATATATGATCCGAGGGGAGGTAGAATCCTGACTGGCACGCAATGCTCCATGTGCTCTCTCTATAATTACAGTTTTTGAAGTTGCCTCACAGTTTAATAATGCCTCAAAAATCTGTTTAGACACTGATAATAAGTTTTGGTTCTCATAGGATTCTGGCAAACCTCTAATAATAATGTTATTTGTACGGCTTCTAGCTTCTAAGTCCAGTAGTTTAGTTTGAATTTCTGTAATAATCTTATCTTTAGCTTTTATATCTCTTTCCATTGAGTCTGTTCTTATTTCTAAAGCTGTATTTTTTACTTTCAATAATATCCATTCTTTCACTTATTTGCTTTAAAGTTCTACCAAAATCAGTAAATTGTTCAGAGAAACTTTGTATAGCACTTTGAATAGGTTGTAATGCTATTTTTAGTTCATCTAAATGAAAGTTTGAGTCATTTGTATCTTTATTACTTACTTTAGAAGTTTCAGAAGATTGTTTAGTGGTTCTTAGTCTTTTTGAACTGGTGTCTTTCTCAGGTGAATGCATTGAAGAGAATGTGGTCTTTGTTGCCTGTGTCTCCATGGAGTAAGATTTAGCAGCCATGCCCAGAGTAGAGGTGTGAAGTCAGGATAGCAGATTCTGGGAGGAGTCTTTAAGCAGCATGTGCCCAAGACAGTTGAAGCCACAAAAACTGTTCTGAGGTAAAAAATTCCAAAGTTGAGATTTCCAATGAAAAAAATAATCCAGATACCTAGAAAAATTCTTAGAGGATCTTTTTTAAAAAAAAACTGAGGAAAAATATCACTCCAAAGTTATAAAAAAATGCCGGATATTACATAACTGTGAGGAGCTCAGTGACTAGGGACTAATCTAGTCGGCAGCCATCTTGGAATCCTAAACGGAGGATTTTGTTGAACTTGCCGGCTGTCATTGAGTTTCTCTCGCTTTAAACAGTTTGGGTTTGTTTTTCCTTTTGCAGTTTTGAGCTTCAAAAAATCACTTGCTAAATCTGCAACAATAGACCTTGGTAGATGTCAGTGATGAAAGAAATTTGTCAAGATGATGAATGTGGTTCTCCATTAGATCATTTTAGATGCCTCATCACATTTAGCTGAGTGGTAATAGTAGACCATGAAGGCTACAAAAACAGAGACTGCTGAAATAAAAAAATTTACATAGTGTGAATTTTAAGAGGAGAAATGAACATATGTTTTACGTTATTCTGTAACTGAATGAATATGCCCTACTACCAGAAGCCAATGTCTGAGTGGGGGTGGGTTGGGGTCACTTACAGTATCAGAGGTCAGGAAAGTGCATTGGTGGTGCCATGGATGCAGGTGTAGATGACATTTAGATAGAGATAATGAAGGCACTAAATAGAGCAGAAATAGCATGACTAACATTCCTCTTCATTGCTGTATTAGCAATGGGAAAGCACTGCTATTCTGTTAAATTGTAATGGCTCCAGTTTTTTTAAAACATGGATCATGGATTATTTTCTGTTTTATGGGACTAAACTTCTCAATGTCCCTGATAAAGTCTATGCCAGTGTGCCAGAAAGCAGACTTTGATTGCTCATCAAACGTCAGTGTCAGACAAGTAGTGTATATTCCATGCAGGCTGAGTAACACATGACCAGCTCATTAGGCTTGGCCACTTATGGGTAGGTTGCAGAGGTATGCTAATATAGTTCCCAGTTGTTTGTGAAGCTGAAGAAGACTTATGATTACATGCCCTGGCATATTGCAGTTGGAGATCCAGTAACACTGTGTACTGGGGCCTGCAACAATGTTCTTACATTAAGTCAAATCATTCACTGAGAAGGAGGTTAGAATGCATCAGGCGTATATCTTGTTACCATTAGTAATCGTTATTGCCAAGGACAAAATATCAAGTCAGATGTACAATGTGGGGATCTAAGGAGAGCATTTCTGCTGCTTGTAGATGCAGGTGACAATTTGATCTCCTCTTAGGTAACCATTTGAAATGTCAAGACCTACTAGAGTAAATCCTGAAACACGAAGACTGAATGGCTAAAAGATCAGACTTACATATACTAAGACCAAGACTGCCATTTCACAGAATATTTCCTCTTGTCAGAGATATGCCAATGTCTTAGTCAGTATATAAGTTTGAGGGTGTGGGGGTGCAGAGGGACCTGCTCTCTGCAAAAAAAAAAAACATTTTAAGGAGAGAACTGATTTTAAAGACTCTCTCTCTCTTCTCAGGGTTTTCACTTTTTTTATTTGTTTTTCAGCATTCGTCATTTCAAGTGCAGGCATTTCAATAGGGATCCCTCATCATAACAGCCCTTTATCAAATGCGCACGTGAACGTGCACGCACACACACACACACACACACACACACACACACACACACACACACACACACACACACACACACACACACACACACACACACACATACATACACACACACTCACAGACACAAAATATTGACATCATTAACTGCTGAGTGCAATGTTACTGGGCTGAGGATCAGCACTTCTGAATTTGTAGACATGGTGTTTCTTGAAGTGTTCTCTTTAGATGTGAAGATAACTGCCCTTAGTGGAAGGCTTTATGCATCTCTATGTCTTGTCCACTACTGATGACAAGGGAATTTGTGAATTAACTAACTGACTGGCCAATATGCTAGCAAAGAAATGCAGTGTGAATTTTATCCCAGAGCAGAGCTGGTTCATGGTCAAATGGAGCCCTAGGCAGGACAATGGACTGGTATCCCTCTGGCATACCAAAACCTCATTACTTGATTGACTCTCCCCAATTAGGATAAATCACAAATCAAATCTATGTGCATACGACTTTTTTTATTTACACTAGTAAAGAGGTTTGGCTTTAATTTAAAACTTGTATTTTAAATTTTACAGCAAAAAACTTTGTGATCCATTTGCTAAACAAATCCAAAAGCTCTCACATTGAAAACAGACTTAACATGAGCAGCAATAAACATCTCTTTCCTTGAAACTCACATTTATCGAAAGAGCATTTGGCAGGCCATTAAACTAAAATTGACATGTGCTGATATTCCTTGTCAAATAGCATATAATGAAATGCTAACTAGTGTCTATATGAAATGTGATGGTATTCAAAGACAATATGTAATGAATTGTCTTCTTAACCATGAGAACCATACAAAGCAAAGTCACGAATATTAGTGTTGCACACCCACACAGTACCTATGTATTCCAACTAGAGTTAATTTTATTCCTGTTAGTGCAAGAATCAGGGCCATAGCCATAAATCTGACAGTTGGTAAAGAGGATTAATACAGTGAACTGTTAAGGAGCTGCTTCCTGAGACCCAGCAGCTGACTCTGTCAGCCTCCATTTGCTTGTTTAACTTTGACAAGACACTTAACCAGACAGTAGTCCTTGGCTGAGGCTGAAGAAGATCTGTAGAGGACAATGCTCCTTCCTAGTTAACAAACAAACAAACAAATAAAAATAATAAGAGAGAAAGACAGGAAATAAGGGTCAGAATATAAAATAATCATATTATATACTTAGTTACTTTGATTTGCATTAACATTCATTTTCTGAAGCATATGAAGTCTGGAACTCAAAACCAGTATCTGTCATTATTTAGTGACTGTAACTACCTCAACATGGCTCTCAAGTCTCAGCCTAGCTCAAGAGCAGCCAGGGTCAAACCCAAAAATAATGTAGGACAAAGGTTCAAACTAAGGACTGGATATGAAATAATACTGCCCTCCTTACACACTTACAAAAGTTTAGAAGTGCTTTGCATTAACAAATGTTTTCTGAAGAATGCAGTCTCAAACTCAAATGCTGTTAGTGAGTGCAGTGCTGTCCTGAATGATTTACCAGAAAACTGCATATTCCAAAACAAAAAAACAAGCCAAGAATACAAGGCAAAATAAAATCAAATAAATAAAATAAAAATGGGGACATTAAGTGAAATCTCTCAAGGAAAGTTGGTGACTATCTGCCATTAAAAACAACAATCAAATTTTGTCAGAAACAGATAAAAATATAAGGCAAAAGTAGGCAGGTATGACCAGATCTAGATGCATTTGGCTGGAAGGGGTTGTTACTTTCTGTGTTCATCAAGCTTACTGTACTCTTCATAGAGAGGTCCTTTTCCATCCATGGAACTTGAATTGTTAGAACTGTTACTGTTTTCAGTCTCAGAATCCACTAAATACTGTGTATTTGTGTAATATCTTTAAAGTTAAACAAGACTATTATCTATTAGACAGACTGAAAACAAAAGTCATACAACACTTCTGAATGTCCATGCTGACACTATTGAGTTGAACCATTAATATACTTACTGCATCAATTTTGAGAAGAGACAACCATGCCTACTTTATGTAATATAAAAACAAAAACAAAAAAAAATAAGAATAAAGAAACATTACTCTACTACAGGTTGCAGCAGTGGAAGTACAACTACAATTTCAGCTGCAACACAAGCAAGAGCACTTACTTTTTTTTATGAAGACTCCATCTATTCACAAAGGCTTCAGGATGAGGGGAGAAACTCCTCCATCCATTAACTGCCATGTGGGTTTGGGCAGAGTAGGCCCTGGGGTAGCAGCACGTTTGTTGTTAGGCTGAAACAGCAGCAAACACCTATGTTGAACAATTCTGAAACTTTATTATTTTAACTAATTGCAAGTAGTAGGCAATGTCTGTAGACTATGAGCCTGCCATTTATAGTCTGTTGAAATAAGTCTGCCTAGGGAGGGAGAGGTCAAATGGACTGATGAGGATGGGGAGAGAGAAATTTGCCACCAAAAAGAAGGAAGTTTGGCAGAAACAAAAGGAAATGAATCAAAGGAAGGAACACATAACACAAACATTTTATTTTAAATAAAGTTAAAAAGAAATTGGGAAAAGCCCCACCCCCACCCACCCAGCCAACGGAAAAAAACTCAAAAGTCAAGACTCCTAATCTTTAATGTAAGTTGCGTTATTTGAAATGTGACAGGTGAAGAAAATAGATCTTATTAAGGGAACAGGCAGCTCAGACAGAAAAAAATGGGACTGGGATTTTTTTTCTGTATACTGCTACTTTTGAATGATGCATTACAGTGGGGCTTATCAACAGTCAACATTTTTGTACATCAAATAGGAAAGACAATTGCAGTGACACTAATGTTTATGGGACACCCTTGATAATGCTGGGCCCTAGGTAGCTGCCTAGGGAGCCTTATACTGGCTCAGGCCGTGCCTCAGAGACAACTATCCTAAGCCAAGTTATGTCTGAATCTCACAGATTCCTCATCATCAGTAAATAACATGTACTAAAGGTGTTCATGTGTTCTCTAAGACTAAAAATACTTCATCAGTGGGATCTGACAATATATCTGGCTGTTTAATAAGCAGTACTAAGCAAGTCCTCTTTAAGCTATTCAAGCTGAGTTTATCTACTGGCTTTGGTCTTGGGTTTATTGCACAGCACTACTGGTGCAACTCCACAAGGGTAGCCCTACAACTGACCCAAGTAATTATAGTCTATTAGCCTGACAAGTCTTATTTGCAAAGCCCATGGAACTTCTAACCCAATAAACTATGGTGTTAACACTCTCATCAAGCTAGACCCACAGCAGTTTGGCTTTCTCAATGGTATATCCTCTCTAATGAATCCGCTACTTTGAAAGGAAAATGCAGGCTGTTTACAGCAGTCATACTGTCCATACAGTGTACCTTGACTTAGTCAAGGCATTTGACACCATCTCCCATACTATCATAGTTTGTAAGCTTAATGTATTGCAAATAGATCCCTATCTATTAAGTTATCAAACTGTCTAAAAGACAGAACCCACATAGTGCAGGTAGCTAATGATTAAGAAAGTATGAAGGTGACTAGTGATGTCCAACAGGGTTCTGTGCTGGGACCCCTTTTATTTAGCAATAATTTTTCTCATCTCCATATCATGAACCAAGACCTCTGGCTAACTAGGCTTGCAGATGACAGTAAATTCAGAGTCATTGTCTAGTCCCCTCCTCTGATACCAAAACCCTTCAGCAAGAAGTTATATGTGTAACTATCTGGTGTAGTAAAATGGGCTCAAATTAAATGCTAAAAAGTGCAATTTTGTCATACATAGAAAACAACATTTCCCTTAGTATACACCATAGACAATACCCCCACTCCAAATTGAAAATATTACTAAAGACCTTGGCACTTAGGTTGACAAATCCCTCTACTTTGATAATCAGATTACAATAGTAGTCAGAAAGTCTGTCTACTTAGTGCATCTAATTGCCAAAAAAATCATCCAGATCTAAAGTGAACATTGTCCCATTATAGTTAGCACTGATATGGTCAATTTGAATACAACAGTCCTTTGGCATGTACCTCAACAGACATATCAAGCAACTAAAAGCATAAACCTGGGGTTCCTAATGAGGAAGGTCACTCACTTAAAAACCCTAAGCTACCAGAAAATACCGGAAACATTGTCTCTGTATTCAGTATGTTATAGTCTCCTGAGGGGAAATCTATGCCTTGACTTCCAAATGGACACATTCTTCCTGGATTTCTTGTACCTCCACAAATCAAATAGCCCATAATACCAATACCAGAGTTCAGAATATCTCATTAACAAATAAATAAAATATGGTGTCATGATAGATTAATTGCACAATACCTTCCAAACTGTAAAATAGACTCCCTCAGCATATCATGCAGTGTGATTTATCATCTTCCCTCAGACGGAACTGGGTGATTGAAAAGGTGGTCACAAATTCAACTCCTGGCTTGACTGGCCTAGTCATTTTGAAAAAGGATGTACAGTTTTAAGGGTGGGTATATGCAAGGTGCAAATATTCACACAACTGGGTTGTCCTGTGCTTCCTATGGTTCCTGTGATTTCTATGATTCAGTCAATGGCTGTATTCTTAGTGCAATTAAAATAATCTGAGATAGTGAAGTAGGAGCCGAGATCTTGGATAAAGCTACAAGATTACAAGTCATTTGACAGCCTTATTTTCACCTGTGGCTACAAGCTGTACATTGTGATCAAAACAGTAAGAGAGTGGGTACAAGTGGTAGAAACTATTTTGTTCTACAAGTTTACTTGGCTTATAACAAGGTGAGGTTATCAGAGAAGTGGGACAGTTTTTGAGCAGACCCACACTGCCTTTAGTTCTGCTTTGCATCTGACAAGCTGGGGCCATATGAAGTGAATTACCTCATAAAGATACCCCTGAGTGATTCCTGTTAAAATTATTACAGGTTATATTCCATCAGGAGGAGACCTGCAATAAATCAGGTCACACTGAAAGAATTAAATCTTTCATTTGATCTGAGATCACCCTGGATTAGCTGGAATCTGATTCAGAAGAAAGAATGTTTAATCTGTCCTACTTATTATAGGACCTTCTATCCTGCTGACAATACTGATCTTCATTTGCTAGCTTCCAGCTGTCCGTCTTGTGCATTATAACCAGGATGTTATGAAAAAAATAACAGATATTACACTTGCAGTACACAAATCATCATACAGATAGTTTTATATAGGTGTTATATCATGCACCTATTGGCATACACCTGCTATTACAATGGAGTGAATGCTCTACTATTGGCCGCCATGTGTATGACATACAGGCATGGGTACAAAGCATCTGCATTAACTCTTGCATAATTCTGACATGCATATTACACACATGACAATGTATCTTACTCCATAGTGATGGGGCATTTCTATAGCACTAACCCATGGCTGAGTATGGGTAACGCTGGATTTACCCACGGTTGGTGTGGTTTGGTCATGAGGGTGAAGCCCATTGCTTTTTTTTTTTTTCTCAAAAGAAAAAAAGAAACCGGGAGAATTTTAATGTTCGGGAGAGCTGGGACAGACAAAATAAAAGGATAATCGGGTAAGTTTCTTTAGTTTTGCAGAACGTACCTGATTATCCTTTTATTTTTCTCTGCACCATCTCCCTAATTCATTTGAGGTCTTCCATTTTCTAATTTTATTAAAGAAAGAAAGAAAAGTAAAGAAGTCATCAAATATACTAATGGAAAAAAGTATGGGCGACCGAACCTTTTTCCGTTGGTGTATGCTCAGATTTACAACGGGTACACTGGTTAGGCTGACCAATCAGCATGCTTGTTTTCGAATATTAATGGCCAATCATTGTATAATAAACAATAACAGTATGCTGGGTAGCATGACACATGCTTTGTTTCCAGGAGACATTAGCTGTAATACATGGTAACCAATGTGTCCTTCCATCCTCACTCTAAGCTAAATGCAAATGTTGCATTATTCTGAATGTTGACCTGTCAACCAGAAATATCTACATATGTTATGGTGTTAAACTGAGTCTGTATATATGTTGATTTGCCTATGCATAATTCTGTAGCTGTACCTGTGTGCATAAACCTTATTAGTGAATGCAGCTCACTCACATGCAGAGATATACACTGGTGCCTGACATGTTTGAAAATGTCAGTTATGGAATGTGCACAGCTTCTATTTATTTTCTTTAATCTGTTCATCTCTTGCTCTGGGTGTGAGTTATATTGCCAGCACATTATTGTATGTATGCGGTTTATTCTTTCTCATTATAAGGCAGCACAACATTTTGTTTTACAGTGTGGCACCCTCTAGCCACATCTTGAAGAGAAAATAAAGCTTAGCATATTTTTCATCTGTCATTTGTGTGACCTTTTAGTTTATGTACTTATCAGCAGTGCACATTTTTCTCACAAAGAATGTTCCAGATTATTGATCATTCCTGTGAAAAATCTGTAGAAAATACAATGTCTTTAGGTAAGAAATGAGCCTGTGTATTCAATATGTGGCCCATCAGATGCTTTTTCACTGTTATGTAAATCATTGCAGCAACATTATAGGTAGACCTACATTTCAATATGCTATGTGTCTATTTTGTTACTCATTGTTTGATGCAGGTTAAAAATTGGCACATTCTGTGTCAGTATACCATTTTCATGGGCACGCAATAGCCATAGCAGTAGCTACTGTTAGTCTTATGAATAGCTATCTATATAATTAAATATATCTATATACATAGGTGTGTATATATATATATATATATATATATATATATATATATATATATATGGAGAGAGAGAGCTACAGATATAAATAGATATCTATTTATCAGTATATATGTAAATGTATATATATATATATATATATATATATATATATATATATATATATATATATGTATATGGATCTACTGTATAAGTTCGAAAATACACTTCTTTGAACTCACACAGTAGACCCTGGGTTACGCGAAAGTGCACTTAATCGAAAGTGCACTTTCACGAAACCCGCTTCAGCGAACGGGCTACTACTGATTTTAGTGCAGTAGTTACGGACCTTAGGGTTAGGGCACGGGTCTTGGTAAGGGGATAGCTAGTAGG
The DNA here is from genome assembly GCF_019279795.1 of Protopterus annectens. Taxonomy (NCBI): domain Eukaryota; kingdom Metazoa; phylum Chordata; order Ceratodontiformes; family Protopteridae; genus Protopterus; species Protopterus annectens. Next base: position 82,317,116 of record NC_056732.1, on the reverse strand, counting down.
GCTAAGGTCCATGACTACCACACCACAGTGGAGGATAGCCTGTCCTCCACTGTGGTGTAATAGTCACGGACCTTAGGGTTAGGGCATAGGTTATGGTAAGGGGATAGCCCTACTAGCTATCCCCTTACCATGACTTGTGCCCTAACCCTAAGGCCTGTAACTACTGCACCACAGTGGAAGACATAGCATGTTTTCCTGCTGTCCTCCACTGTGGTGCGATCCATTTGTAGAAGCTGAGTTCAAGAAAGTGCACTTTCGAATAAGTGCACTTTTGCGTAACTGAGCGGTCTACTGCTCTTTTTCGAATACGTGGTATTCGATGAAAAGCAGTAGAATATATACATATATATATATATATATATATATATATATATATATATATATATATATATATATATATATTTATATGGGTCTATCTGATAACACCGATATGCTAAAACACTGACAACGAAATCGCCGACACCACATAACCGAAAGTTCAAAAACACGAAACTTCACATGCCCGACAAACCACAATCCCGACAATCAACAAACAAAACAAATCCCCTACCCAAAAAGCACACACACAACACAAGCACACCAAATACCTTATAAACCTACACTAAACCTTACATACACAACTATCTATGCACTAACCTTAACCCAAACCCTAACTATAAGGTCCCCACTATCGCACACTCACCTAACCCATGCCCTAACCCTAGTTCACTTAACCCGCCCCTAACCCTACAGTCTGTCACTATCATACACTCACCTGACCCGGCCCTAACCCTAACTCACTTAATCCCCCCCAACCCGACAGTCCGTCACTATCACACACTTACCTTAACATGTCGGTGTTCTCAGCATCGGGATTTTCAACTGTCGATTATCTCCGTTGCCGATCTTCTGGTGTTGGTGTTCTCCTCATCGGTGTTGTGGACTTTCGGCATTATCAGGTAGACCCATATATATATATATATATATATATATATATATATACATATATATATATATATATATATATATATATATATATATATATATATATATATATATATATATATGGGTCTACTTCATAAGATCGACAGACCATTTGATCGACATTCATTTGGTCAACAGCTCATTTGGTCAACAACCAGTATTCAAGGCAAAAACCTGGGATTTGCCCCCCTCCCCAATGTTGTGTGACCCTGGAGTTGATATGTATAGTTAAGGGGGGTGTGGGGGGCAAAGCCCCCCACCTATTTTCATTTAAAATGTGGTTTTTGTTGTATTTTCATGTTTTAAATGGAAATAGGTGGTGGGCTTCACCCCCCCACACCCTCCAATGTGGGGGGCTGTGCCCCCCACAGCCTCCCTAACTATATATATCAACTCCACGGTCGCACAACATTGGGGAGGGGGGCAAATCCCTGTTAATTGCCTTGAATACTGGTTGTCGACCAAATGAGCTGTCGACCAAATGAATGTCGATCAAATAGTCTGTCGATCTTATGAAGTAGACCCATATATATATGTATATATATATATATATATATATATATATATATATATATATATATATCTATAGATAGATAACGATAGAGACATAGATATATATTTAAGATAGATATATTAACATATATTTATCTACCTGTCTATATATGTGTGCGTGTAGATATATATATATATATATATATATATATATATATGTCTAGTGTCAAAAATAGACCATGCATTTATTTAACAGGAAAAGAAGAAGGTCATACACAGAGGAACGATAAATGAAGGAAGCAATGAATCTTTGGTTTTTAATCTTTCATCTTTGGTGTTGACTGAAAACACATGAACATTCTTGATAAGGGGCTGAAATTCATACCCACTAGGGGAATGGAAGATAATGAGGCTATACTGAATCTGAGGTCCTTTGGACGTGATGTGATGCTGAGAAGCATGTACAAGGACAGTAAAGAAACTGAATTAGATTTGTTTAAAAAACCTAGCAGCTTTGTGCCACAGAACAATGCAGTGATGGATACCTTCATTAATGTATGTGAACAAGAAATAATTGACTACCTGCGGAACAATAAAAGGAGAAGCTATAACATCACGAAAGAAGAAAAACTGGCTTTGAGAGAGCTAGAAGAGAATACAGAACTGATTATTAGACCTGCAGATAAAGGAGGTGGGGTTGTCCTGATGGACAAGGCCAGATACAATGAAGAGGTATTGATCCTCTTGCAGATGATACATCATATAAGGAGATTAATAAGAATGAATTAGAGAAAATTGAAATGAAAGTGAGGTTGTGTTTGGAAGAATGTAAAGAACAAAACCTGATTACAGTTGAATTTTGCAACTATTTACGGGTGGAACATCCTTTGATTCTGGCCTTTAAGTGCCTTCCTAAGATTCATAAGGATCCACAAAAATCACCATTGAGGGCTATTCTAGCAGGAACAGGATGGATCACTGAATCTGCATCAATTTATGTAGAACATCATATTAAAAAGGTCTTGGAGAAGGCACCGGCAGTCCTAAAGGACACCAAGACATATCTTAGGAAGCTGAGCGAGTACATCAGCATGAAAAGAGATAGGAAGAAATATCTAATGATTAGCATGGACATTAAGAATTTGTTCACCAGTATTCCAAATAGATATGGTGTAGCAGCACTAAGAAGCTTCCTGCTGAATGAAGGCACATATGAGGAAAGGCAAGTTGCAGTTTTATGCAAATTGATGGAAATAATATTGAACAATAATGTCTTCATGTTTGATGGAAAGTTTTATGTACAGCTATGTGGTGTAGCTATGGGTATGCCATGCGCCAATAGCTATGCAAATATAGTATTGACGCATTGGGAAGATAAAGTGGTGTGTCAAGACAACCCCTGGAGGAATTGTTTAAAGGTATACCAAAGGTTTGTGGATGATATATATATATATATATATATATATATATATATATATATATTATGTGGGAAGGTGATGTTGTGGAACTTAACAATTTCCGTACATACTTGGAAAATAGCACAAATTTCCTAAAGTTTACCATGACCTACAGTAACACACAGATGGATTTTCCAGATGTACAGATTGTACAAAATGAGGAAGGAAATATAGAGACTAGTCTCTTCAGAAAGGATTGTTGGAAGAACAATATTCTACCAAGGAACAGTATGCACCCAAGGTACACCTATAAAAATATCATGAGAGGACAATTTTTAAGAACGTCAAGAATACATTTGAATGATACAACCCTAGAGTTGGCAATGGATGACATGTCTGAACATCTTAAGGCAAGAGGTTACAGAGAAAAAGAAGTGCTCAGAATGAGACAGCAAATAAATATGGAAAGAGATGAGAAAGGCAGACCATATTTAAGAGGGGAGCAAGAGAGTGTTGATCGAGGTAGAAATTGTCAGAAAGAATTGAAAATGGTTCTCACTCATACAACAGATACAGAAGGGGTCTGTGACATTATAAGGAAGAATTGGAAGATATTAATGTCCAATGAGGAATGTAAAGGAATAGTGGGAGAAGAACCTAAGTTTTGTTTCAGAAATGCAAAGAATTTGAAGAAAATACTGTGCAAAGACAACAATTTCGAACTACATATTACCTCAAAATGGAGATGAACCTTTCCATGTAGAAGATGCACTATGTGTAGATTTATATGTACAGACAATTGTTTTGAGCATCCAGTTACTAAGAGGAAATATGTCAGTAATTTTTATGCTGACTGTACAACATTGTGTATCTGGCCACATGTTCATCATGTGACAATTTGTATTTCGGAAAAACAGTAAGACAGATGAAGAAGAGGCTGTCCAAACATATTAGTGACATAAGGCTTAAGGATTATAAGAACCCTCTAGCTAAGCATATTAGAGACAATGAAGGGCATGGTTTCATGTTCAGAGTTTTGAGAATGGTGTATGCTTCAAAAAGGGGAGGAGATGTCAATAACAAACTTGAGCAAGAAGAGATGTTCTGGATTGGGAAATTGCGAGCACATCAGAAACCAGGGCTCAATACAGCCTTCCCTATGAAACCCGCCTTGAAAAGGTGGAGACTGAGGAGACACTTATGACATGCCCGTTCTAGGATGGGTGTGTCTGCTTAATGCAACGCTTCATTGGTGGAGAGGGCTTTTAAAAAACAAAAGGATGTAGTACAAGTCATATGGATCTGAAGAAGGGTTGTTGAAGTGACCCAAAAGCACTTATCCCTTGACATTTTAGTAGTTTTACTAGTTTTTATTTTTTGTACCCTGAATAAAAAAATTTAAACAGTTTGTCTTGGAGCATGTTTTGGAGGATTACGAGCTATTTGGTGGTGTTCTGCAACTGAAACACTGAGACGCTATTAGGCTGTGTTTCATGTCTTGCCTTTTGAGCATTTAACACTTATGCTGAAAACATCAGGTTGTATTTCATCTGTTGTTTTGTTTGGCGTTTGACTTATATGCTGAAAATACGTTGAAATTACCAGCTGGCCCTGGCTGGATTTTTGACACTTTGTATTGTTTACAGCACACTCCTACTGAGTTCCGGTGTTGTTTTTCTTATATATACATATATATATATATATATATATATATATATATATATATATATATATAAGAGAGAGAGAGATATATATATCTATCTGCAAAACCAGCACAGTACGTTGCACATAATTCAAATTCAAGAAAAAAGAAAAACTCTGGCAGTCCAGTGATCCAATTATAATGAACCAATGGAAGAAGCAGAGACTATGATTTCTCCATAATGGCCTCATAGGTTCATAGGTTGGTACTAGGCTATCGGCCCTAGGGCCTATACAAGCCTATCCATAACAATTCCCTGGATATTTCTTTCCACAATATTTACTTCCCTGGACCCCTGTCTAGCAGGGTGACTGATGTGATCGCTGGGGTGAATTTCCTATCTTCTATCCAATCATCAAGGTTCCTTTTGAAGAGGGCCAAAGAGGCACTCTGCTTGACATGTATGTGCAGTCTATTCCAGAGTCTGGGGAGTCTGTCTGGGTCAGGAACCTATCCCTCCAGCATGTTTTGTTCATTTTGGTGACAAGGTTTAGATCCCTGGAGCATGTGGCTCTGAGGGATTGGGATTTCTTTAAGTGTAGCATGTCCAACAGCTCTGGATTTGACATGGCCTTGTATGTAAGCAGAGATCGCCTCTGAGTAGAGAATATGTGACACAGTATAGTTGGAGTTTTTTTAGACAGTCAGCATAGGGTATCTGCTTTAGGCCTGTGATTCATTTAGTGAGGTATTTCTGCTGCCTTTCCAGTTGTTGCAAATGTCTTGAGAAGTACATACCAAACGGGGCATTGTATTCTATAATGGGTCTAATGAAGGATGAGTACAGTGGGATAATGACCTCCTTTTTTCTAGATGGAAACCCTTAGTGATGAGGTGTGCCACATAGAAGTATTTCCTGACTGTTGTGGCGATGTGGTTATCGAAGGTGAGACCACTGTCCACCTATGTCCCTAAGTCTCATCACACTTTTGGTGTTTAGTGTACTGCCACATTTGTGGTAATTCATGGGTACATGTTTTTTCCCAAAGGGGATAACTATACATTTCTTGGCATTGAGCTTGAGCCCATGGCTCTGGCACCAAGCATCTGTTTCTGTAAGGCCCTTTTGTAGAATATCCACATCATTTGGGGATTTAATAATGGCTCCCAGTTTGCAGTCATCAGCAAACTTTGTTAGCCAGAGTCCCTTAGTGTTGGCCTATACTTCAGAGAAGTAGATGCCAAACAAGAGCGGTCCCAGGACTGAACCCTGGGGTACACCATCATAGTGACTCTACCAGAAAAATATATTTCATCCACTTTAATACATTTTACAGGCAAATAGACAACACAGAGAAAAATGCAATGCATATTAATATATATTAGTCAGTCACCAAGAAAGAACTAATCCTTCTCAAAAATAGATATATAAAACAAAAAAGTATATCTGCAGGAGTAACTGCCCACTATTTACATGAACAGCTGTAACAATAACAAAACAGTAGTGACACCTGGCATTTTATGCTTACTACATGACATCTCATGGTCAGAATAGGTACCTCTGGGTGGTACAAGGCACCCACCTTACTAATACACAATAATTATTTACGTTCGCTCATTTCTTTAATTTTTTCTTATATTTTTTCAGTAATTTTTGACATTCAGAACTGTGAGATTCCAATTGTCTGTCTTATCCACCCTTGTAAAAATAAAGTACTTCTTTCTATCATTGAAAGTGTGCTTAAAAAATTCTACCAATAGTAATACAATTTATGAAATTATACAATTATAAGTTGTTCCACAAAATGGCTTGTTTACATGACTGTATTGACATACAGTGCGTTTTTATGTAGGACACACACGATGCCCTTGAGGACAATGGATTTCCCTATATTTAAGCAACATAAATTGCTGCAGGAAGAGAAGTACACTTTATAAGCATTCGTTGACTCAGAGTAATGCTAACTTTATACTGATGGGACTTGATAAGATAGATACTCCAACTGCTCTTAGTTTATATAGCAAAAGTAACTGAACAAACATGAGCAACAGTGAGTTAATTACTGGCGTGTCTTGAACCATAGTACTTTAAATGAAAACCTGTAATTGGCTATTCAGACTACTGGTTGTCATATGTTAATCATAAAATATTAGGTGTTAGTGTTTTTCTTTTACAGCTTTTCTCTCCACTAGATGGTACTATTCATAAAATACTACATGTTATACTGGTTTCATTTTGTTACAGTTGTTCATATCAATACTGGATAGTTACCATAACAATATGTTTGTTACATACATGTATTTTTTTTATTAGGATTAGTTCTTTATTGCATTTTCTGTTTGTTGTCTTTTATCTTGTTATTGCTGAAGTCACATGATTTTCTGTAAATTTATAAAAGTGGATGAAATTCCTTTCTAGGGCAGATTCACACTTAAGAGTTTGTTATAGTGAAACCATGGTCTATTCTACTTCCATTGAGACATGCAATAAACTGCATTGTAATTACATCATCGGAGAGCTGGAGCCTTGTTTTTTTCTTGTTTTTCAGTTACATGCAACTTCCAGTGTTGTTTACTCTCGTTTACTCTTTCTCCCTCTCCCTCTCTCTAGATACACACATACACACACATATATATATGTGTGTGTGTGTGTGTGTGTGTGTGTGTGTGTGTGTGTGTGTGTGTATACTAATGTATGGCTAGATATCTCTAAAATGGACAGTAGCTACAGATATGTGCAGTGCATCATCTTACTTATGTGATCATGAAGATTAAACTTTGTTGCGTGCCTTTTCCTATGGGACATAAAGTAAACTGCATTATATCTGTACTGCTAGAGTGCTGAAGCTTTTGTTCTTTTGAGTGTGTGTGTGTGTGTGTGTGTGTGTGTGTGTGTTACACATGCTTATATATCAGTGAAACAGTTGGCGCTGCACAGGACAGGGCTAATATTTATTGCTGATATTCATTGCAGTCAATTGTATTTTTCTCAGTAGGTGTATTTCTTGTAGCATTGCATATTTTTCTTTGCCACTTTTAGAAATGGATTACTTGTTATGAATTGTTATTTTTAATTTTATCTGTGCTGCATTTAGATCATAATGCTTATTTGCCTTTTCAAGCCTTTTTGTTTAGTTTAAAGCATACACTCAGTGACTGAAATGGTATTTTTGCAATCTACCAGTCTGACCACTTCCTTATCTTCCACGTCCACTGAGTTACATGTCTTGTAACGTAGCAAAATGCCACACTGAACTTCTGTGCACATTTCTGAATCACATCCTATATATCAAAAACATGTAAAATTAAAGATATGGATTTGGATTTGCAGAAGGCCAGGAATAACTTTGCTTATCAGGGTTTGCAGTACTTACAACCCACTAATGGACTGTAGGGCATTTTCTATGAAGAAGGAAGTGGGACATTGTGATGACTGCATGAGAAGTATACATTCTAAATCCATGTTACTTCTTTAATTGTGCATAATATATGATCATGTCTCTGATCATAACCAAATTAATATATGTTCAAGAAATCTATGCCAAGAAATTCATCTCAAGGGCAGAGTGAAACAAAGCTCAAGAGGTAAATTTTGACATTTATTATTGTCAACTGATTTAACTGTGCATTAAAAGCCAACTTACTTCAAGAAAGTGAAAAACAAAAAGAAATGAAAGAAAGTGAGAATCACAGTGTTTCACTGCTTTGAAACTATAATACAGTTAGCACTGCATAGCCAGACGTGAAGTATAGCTTTGCTTCCATAACACCTTTAAACATTTTGGTAGCGCACATGAAAAATAGTATGATAGTCTGAGGGGCTTCATGACTATTATATCTGTGATGTTCTGTGGTGACAGCTCACTACTGTTACCTTTATATTATAGACAGTTAAAGAACAAACATAGTAGAGTCACATATTTGTACCTCACCTTACAATACTAAGCAGCACATTAGCACTGACAATAAAAAAAATAAAATTCTGTTGCATGGTAGGAAACTCGCTACTCACAACAGAGCTTCCAAAAGTGCTGGCAAACTTGCTATCGCAACCAAATATGTCTTGCCACCTACTCAATGATGATGATGATGCAGAGCTCCTACCAGTAGGAGACTGCACAGCATAAGATCCACCCATTACCATATTACAAAAATGATCCTAGGTTTGGTTTTATGCATACTATCTTTACACATTGCAATCAGGCATGACAGTGGAACACAGTGCAACAAAAAGCATCATACTTTGGTACATAGATGTTCTGTTCTGCATGCAACACAGCACAGCACAGTACATCAAGTGTTGGACTATACAGGGTTGTGGGGAATGAACTGGACACCATATCAATATGTATACCACTGTATATAATGCATTCCTGCACACATTTCTATAGGAATTGGATACATCTGTCTACTGCCATTATGGACCTTGGATAGTGATACAGAATTGAGGTGTGCTAGACATATTGCATAGAGAGTGTACACATCTTTGCACACTATGTCTATGAACACCAGGGCCCATATCTGTCATTTTGTCTAATTCCTGCGCCTTCACTGAAATTAATCAGTTTGGGTCATCCAGCATAAGCAGATACATTAATAACTGAATAAATAGATAAAAATATACATTCAAGACAGTACTAATGGGATGTAACTCAAAATAAATCACTATGTAGTGTGCTATCATTACTGTAAAATATGCTTGATGTCCTATGTGGCATAGACTTGTGGGAAGACTGGAGATCATTTAATTCAGAGATAGGCTATCGGAACCAGTCAACAGCAAATTAAAAAGGCAATTTAAGTTATTGGATAAGAGGAAGGATCTCTGACTGCCTGGAGGGAGAAGGGGAAGAGGCTACTCACTGCCATACTACTAACAGAATAGTTACTAGGCTTTTGTTATCAGAGTATTGTTAGAAAGATGAATGAAGTAGATAACACTGTCATTAATGGACAATGACACTATATGTTTGTTTGACAAGAGAATTAAAGAACATATATAAGATTTAGGTTTGAGACTCAGTAAAGAAATATTTGCTTATCCAGAGCTGGGGATGTTAAAAAAGGGAATTTGCATGCAAAAATCATGTAAAAATAATGTGTCCAATATATAAAAAATATGGGATATTTTGCTTAACGATATATTACTTTACTTGAAAATATTTTAATAGCAATGGTGCTGAATTCTTGAGTAGTGATAACCATCTTATTTTTTTATGCAAGGAAGTTTGAGTCCATGTACAGAAAAGCTGCAACATTGAGGTGAAAGAGTCACATTGTGAGGTCGTTACAGCTTATTAAATATATCTTATACGTATGAAGCATCTGCATCCAATGACTGCATGAGATACTATAGCTCTGAGGTATTTTGAAAACTTATGGTTAATATTTGATTGCTATAATTTGTAGTTATAGCAGGTTAGTGTTGACACAGTCTGTTGCCGAACTAAAACCAACCTGTCATTAATGGCATGTATAAGGTGGTAAATAGGAAACTCCCTGCAAAATAGGCTTTTTACAGTATAGCTGATTACCATATATCACTGCAGATAGATAAATAGATAGATATATGGCAGCATTTCCCTTCTGACATGCATAACCAGTATCCTTCTATGAGTTACCTATTAAATTTAGTATTTAATATTTTTCTTAGATGAATATTACAGTGCATGAAGCACGTCACTTGGCTGGTGTAAACATCGATGCAGTTGTGTACCTAGAAATTGATGGGAAGAAGAAACACACTAGCACTCAAAAATCAACTAACTGCCCAACATATTCTGAGGTGAGATGCAGACTTGGCATTGTAATTTTTTTCTGCTTAGGTTTTATAATTATATAATTAAACCAGAGATGTGTATATTTAGAATATGTTTTAATTAAAAATTAAATTACTTTTCTAATACTGTATGTTTTATTTACCAGCAGATGCCAGCTTGGGTTATAATTTATGAAGCTATTTTTACATTGTGTATATTAATGTAATAGAAATGAGACTTTTCTCTATCACATTAAAAGTTCCACATAAAATGTAGATTTGTGATTGACAGCAGTCCCAGCGTAAGTTTAACTGAAATAATTATTGCCTTGTATAATATGGTGGTAAGAGAAGCATTAAAGAATATAATTTTCCAAGTTATTGGAATTTTTTCACTGGGAAAAAGGAAGCTAAGAATAGCATTAAATTGAATGGTTTCCAGAGCAAAGCCCAATAATTAACTGTGCCTGATGTTTATGGAGTGTAATAGCTACTGGCAAGCTTTAATACTCCACTTTGCAAGTTTAGATGTATAGCTAGATATTAGTTTCACGCCATCATAATCTGGAGAATTTATACACTTATACTGGTTACATTACACTGTCAAAGAAATGAGTATTTCCAGTGAAGAGTGACCCAACCAGGTCATTTCTATTAAACTGCCTTAATAAGATTAATACATTGTGGTATATTATCTTGTGTGATAGGATCAAAAGAAAAAAAATTCTACTGTTTATTTCACATCTTAATGCAAATCCAGATACTGAACACATTAATCTATCACTTTATTCTTAGTGCTTTAGAAAAGAAGATTTGAAAAACCCTGTAATTAGACATAAGAGAACTCCACACCTTTATATTATGATTGTAATTATCAATGGGCAAACAACAGGTAATGCTTGAGTAGTCTGAAAGAAAGGACTAGTACAACCTGTAACAATAAGACTCATCAGTGGGATTTTTAATTTTCTCACTTTAGTACAAGTTGGCTTCTAATATGTATTATATTTAGAATATAATTTTAAAGTAAAATGGAAGAATATTGTATTAGACAAGGAGTGTAGCATTTAAACTGTACTGCCACAGTGGGCACCATATTTTACTTTCATTTAAAACAAGCTTTACATATTTCTCCATCTATTATTGTCAGTAACATAGTACACATCCAAATGTTTGGAAGGTAATATGTTATCCCATGGATAACATGGTGACTGGGTGATAAGTGTTTCTTCATGAATCCAGGGTCTAAAATTCATTCCAAATACTGCTTACTGTCTGTGAGAAATTTAGATGTTGTCCTCCTGTCTACATAGGTTTTTCTCTGATAAACATACTGGTTGACTTATTATCCTAACACACCTGTATTCATTACATTTATCCTTATCTTTGCTAATGGATCATGGCTAAAAAGTATCTCTGAAGAATCAGATCATGTAGCTGGTTAAAAAGTAAAAAAAAGTAACAAAATGCACATATTTACATTCTTTATTTGCCTTAATATTGTATTCGTCTCTTCATTGCTTTACTTGTATAAGAGTTAAAAATTGCAAACAAAAACAGGAAATAATTGGGAGCTGGTCAAGGGTGGCTCGTGCTATAGGACTGCAGGACTGCAGCCCTCCCACCTAGAAACAAAAAGAAAACAAACCATGAAACATAAAATTAAAGAAAACAAAAAAAATGTTTTCACGAGTCCCAGAACTAACTCCGCGCATGCGCGGATGCACTCAGACTGCCCCACAGATGCCCAGGAATCTGTGCAAACTCAGACTGCCTGAGGCATTTCTGCCCCACAGATGCCCAGGAATCTGTGCGTTGATGACCACATATAACAGAGGAGCTCCGGACTGCTTCATCAGCAGACAGGACCAATCAGGAGAGAGGTGAGGTGAGATTTAAGCTCTCGCAGGGGATTACGTTCATTGCGGGCTTGGGACTTGGATTTCAAGCGGGTTACTGGCTGCTTCATGGAGGGACTTGGATTTCGAGTGGGCTACTGGATGCTTCATGGAGGGTGGACCTGAAGTGTACTGCTGCTTCATGGATTCGGGTCTGGACACATTTAAACAAGTGTGTGTGTGTGTGTGTGTGTGTGTGTGTGTGTGTGTGTGTGTGTGTGTGTGTGTGTGTGTGTGAAATGCCCCAGTTGCTATATAATGGTGGCTAGAGAAAATTCATGGTGGTGTGGTAGGGAATACCTCAGGCTTGAACCCTGTACCTTGTATGCAGGTGTTAAGGGCCTGAATTCCCTACCCATCACCATTTGTAAAAGTTTGCAGATTTTTGCCTCATATTTGATCTGTTCTATTCCTCATAATATCTGTAGTTTCTAAATACTTAAATGTTTGATATTTGATGGTGCAGTGGTAGAATTGTTGCCTCACAGCTGCAGATTTGTAGGTTTGATTCTTGGCTGGGGTGCCTTCTATGTGGGGTCTGCATTTTCTCCCTGTGTGTGTGTGTGTGTGGGGGGGGGTTGCTTTTGTGTCCTCTCATGTTACAAAGACATGTCTGCATTACTTCTTCCTGGGCCACTGCTGAAAATTGTTTTTTTGTTCCAAGTCAGACTGTCCTGGTTAACAAATGTTAAATAAAATTGACAGGCATTTGAATTTCAGACTTCAGGTTTCTGAATGTTTAATTCCTTACATGTTTGATGGTGCAGTGGTAGCACTGTTGCCTCACAGCTATAGGTTTTCTGGTTTGATTCTTGGCCGGGGTGCCTTCTGTGTGGAGTCTGCATCTCCTCCCTGTGTTTGTGTGGATCTGCTCTGGTGTGCTGCCATTTTACAAAGATGTGTCAGCAGTATTTCCCCCTGGGCATCTGCTGAAAATTGTTTTTGTTCTGTCAGAAGTAAAATTGACAGGCATTTGAATTTCAGACTTCATATTCTTCAGAAAATACATAGTAACACAACCTTTTATTCTAGCAATTTTCTAAGTTTGTAAGATGAAGATTTGAAATGTGTCCCTATTTTTGGGACTGTGTTCCCCCATTATTGGCTTCATCCAGGTTTTTTGTGCTAAGGTTGACAGCTATGGCAAGAACTGAATTCATTGAATATGTTTGAGGGCTGTATTCCTTCATTACTGGGTTTGTCCAGGTGTTTTGTGCTAAGAGGTTGACAGCTATGGTGAGAACTGAATTTACTAAATGATAGCCATTTAAGTTTCAGTCTTCCTCTCTTTCATAAAGCAGCTGATTTGGCATAGTGGTATGTTGCCCTGACTGTTTTGTACAGGGACCTTGGCAGTAAAATGTATGGTAGTAACACAGCATTTTTCTTTCACAAAGCAGCTGATTTGGTGTAGTGGTATGTTGCTCTGACTGTTTTGCCCAGGGACTTTAGCAGCAAAATGTATGGTGGTAACACAGCATTTTGTTCTAGCAACTTTCCAAGATTATACAAGCAATATTTAATGTGTCCCTGGTTTTTGGGAGTTTGACCCCCTCCCCCCCAATAAATTTTGGCTTTTCCAGATTTCTTGTGCTGCGAAGTTGAGATGCAGTTGAGTATTGAGTAGATTTTACAAGGAGCTGAGAGCTGCAGGGAAGAGAAGTTTAGTGCTGCTTATGCTAAGTTTGCTTGCATTGTTAATAGCACAACAGATTGTGTACTTGCTTTTGATGCAGAAGGCTGTGTGTTCTACTCCCACAAGGGGTGGATGCTGCTGTACTGAGAATGTCTTCCTTGGCGAAGATACTAACTATGACCCTGTTATCAGTTTGCCATCCATTTCCTATTGCAATATTACCAACTTATCATTTTTTTAATGTAATATAGCCAAATTATTCCTCAGAGGCAACAGACACTTTATTTTTCGATGAAACCATGAAATATAAAGGTGTTTGCTAGCAGCAACCTCTTCATTAGTTACAGATTTCTTTAATGTGGAATTATTTAGATGACTTTTACTTCTTCAGAGATTGTGCATATTTACTGATAATGGTGGACTGTAAAATTGTGCATATTTACTGATAATGGTGGACTGTAAAGTTTGAGTAGACTTTTATGATGGAAATGTTCTGAATTGGGCAGTTTTGTCATTATTGGTGCATGCATTTTGTTTCATTGTTTAATAAATTTAAAATGCCCTCTAACAACTGTACTGTATTGTACAAGGAATATAACCTACCTTGACCTGGCCAAAGCCTTCAACACTATTCCCCACTCAGTCATAGTAGATAAACTCTCTCAACTAGGCATCAATCCATATGTTATCAGATGTGTAGCAAACTGGCTCACTGATAGAACCCACCTAATCAAAATAGGGGAAGCCACCTCAAGCAGTTGACCTGTAATGAGCAGCGTACCCAGGGATTGGTCTTGGGGCCTCTGTTGTTGAGGATATACTTCTCTGAGGTGCAGGCCAAAACCAGTGGGCTATGGCTGACCAAGTTTGTTGATGACTGCAAGCTGAATGCAGTCATCAGTTCCCCACGTGATGTGGACGTCCTCCAAGAGGGTCTCACCCAAACAAATTTCTGGTGCCAAAAACATGGCCTCAAGCTGAATGCCAAAAAAATGCATCATCATCCCCTTTGGAGAGAGCGATGTCCTCACATATTATCACATTAGTAACAATGTCCTAAGTACACAATCAGTAGTGAGGGATTTGGACACCCAAGTTGGTAGCAAACTGACTTTTGACCACCATGTTGCGCCCATTGTTTCTACATGGCCCACCTCATAAGAAAGGGTATCTCATCCAGGGAAAAAGAGGTCATAATGTCCCTGCATTCTTCCCTTATAAGGCCAATTATTGAGTACAATGCCCACTTTGGCATGTACCTCGCAAAGCACATGCAGCAGCTGGAGACACCACAGAGGTTCCTCACCAGGAGAATCCAGGGCCTCAAACATCTACCCTACACAGATAGACTAAAAGCCCTGTTCATCTACTCAGTTTCATACCGACTCCTCAGAGGTGACCTCTGCCTGGCATACAAACAATCTCAGACCCCAGCTTGATGGGACTGCTGCATATCCATAAGTCAAGCTCCACTCGAGCAATCTATACATGCAACCTCAACCTGGTCTGTGATATCAATAGGACTTGTTGGTAGGACAGATTTGTGTCCCAGAGACTCCCTCATCTGTGGAATAGACTCCCTTGCCACATCAAGTAGAGTACCTCATTATCCCTTTTTAAGAACAACCTGGATAACTAGATGGGAAACAGAGAATACACCACTGGGATTCCACCTGTGTCACTGCTAGACAGTGGCATTGGGTGCTGAATTGTCTAAACATGGGCTAAACTCTTGGCTAGGCTTATAAGGGCCTTAAGGTCAATAGCCTAGTAACTTCCTGTGATCCTATGGATATTGCACTTCCTAATTTCTCCATGATTTTCTTCCTTTTATTACAACCTGCTGAGGTTGGAATTCCACCAGGATGACTTGTTTTTTTGAGTTTGTACTTTGCTTTTCCTAGTAGGTACAGCTGTCTCTTTGCAGCAATTAACAAGATTGTAAATAGTTTTCGTGAACAATTCTGCATAGGCAGTGATGTTATCAGAGTTTGGGGGAGCTTAAAATTTTGTAAAGACATTACTTAATAGTAGGAAGTTTGCCACTAAAGCTTCCAGGGTCAGCTGAAGTCTCTGGTTTTATTTTTATTTTTATTACAAATGAGACAGTTTTATGGTCTGACCAGTGAGGATATTACACTAGGGGTTGTGAAATGTTATCCAGGTTTGTGAGGACCAAGTCAAGGATGTTAGCACTACCTAGTGGGAGTATGGCCTAGCTGATTCAGTGTGTTTGTGTTTACAAAGTCCAAGAATTTCTGGTCCTGCATATTTGGAGATGTGTATGATTGCTAATTTATAGTGTAGTTAAAGTCACCAATGAATATGGTGTTGGGGTGAAATGGGAGTGTCTCCAAGACATTTAAGTATGTGCTATAGTTTTCTGGGTCATAGAGGGGGACCTATAACATGCAAGGATATGGCATGGGACTTTGCCTACTGTAATTTGGAAGTGGACAGGCTCAAGCAAGCTATACTGTTTTTGACCTGCCTTGTGTTTGTTTTTGATGTAAATTGCCCCCCCCCAACCTTTTGTCCCTCCCTGTGCAGCAGCTGGTCTAAATGTATAGAAGGCATTATAGCCCTGCTTTGTTAGGGTACTCTTGGTGGCTTTAAACCATGTTTCAGTAACTACACAGACATTCTCCAGGGTGAGGAGAGCTTGCAAGCAGTGGAGTTCCTTGTTTAGACTGATAGTATTGAATAGTAGCACCACTAGAATTTCTTGAGTTGGTATTGCTATGTTGGAAGGTTTATCAGGCTGGAAATGCTTGAAAAGGCACTATGGGTGGACAATGTTTTAGCCAATATACAAAAGCCTACGGGGGACTGGTGCAGGCCTTCCTTGGCAAAGCAGTCTGATCTCTCAACCAAATTAAGTAGGTTGACAAATGTTGTACCCTCTTTGAATAAAATCAAAAACTAAGTCAATTATTAACTCATTCACTCCAATGAAACTCAGGAAGTTTGCACTCTAACTTCCAATGGGCAAACCCTAAGCCTTTTGACAGAATCAAATTATGTCCTCACATTTCAAGCAATTGTTGATATCTGTGGAACCATAGGGGTTATGAAAGAAGTGTAAATGGCAAACTCTTCAGCACAAACAATTTTTATAGTGGTAGTATTCTTTAAGTTCTAGGTCTTAAACTGAACTTTATAAGTTACAGTAAACACAGTAACTGTTATATTTGTAATATTTTGTAAACAACTTACAAGATCTCAGCAACCACTCAAGTCACACACATACTGTCAGCAGCATTTTATTCATCTAGCTGTGAGCTTTCATACGAGGCTAAGGAGTACTGTTAGTTATTTTGTTGTTGAGATATTTAGAAAAATGTGAAAATTATATCTATATAAATTAATATCTTAAAAACAACAGTTAATATTTATTTAACTGCAAAAGACTGAGGTCAAATATTAATGCAGTTGAGTTTTCCATTGTGTAAGCTTTAAGATGAAATCATTTAAAACCTTGTACATAGCATAGGTTTGGAATTATTGATGCAAATATAAACAAACAATATTTGACACGTAGAGGCATAAGTAGGAGTTAACTGCAGATGCACCTGGAGGTGTCAGTCGGATGTAATAAGTTAAAGTCAATTATCCTCTGTTCATATTCTGCCATCATCCTCGGAGAAGGTAGCATGCTGCTTAATGAAAGGCTCATATTGGCCTGGGATACATAGTCCATGAGCTCCATCATGTCTCTCTTCATATAGTCTAAAATTACAAACCCCATGAAATGGTTGCTACCCATCTCATGCTAAACCACCCATTAGTCATTGCATCAAGTTCTTCTATACAGCATTTGTGATTATCAGGTTCAAGAGTCTTGAGAACAGAGTAATAAAGGTTAGGTAGGAAAAGATAGTGGCTGAAGAAAAGACTGTACAGACTATTATTCTAAAATTTACTGTTGTCTAGAAGACAAAAGCTCTAATGCAAATAACATTTTTTCAAGAAAACTGACTAAAGGCACATTTTTCTGAAATTTGTTAAAGTTTCTACTGGTTTAAAAACTTTTGAAAGGTAAATCTTTTCATAAAAGCAAGGGTTTATTTTCGACATAAACATAGCACTGATCTTGAGCTAAACTTTTGTTTTTTCATTTAGTCTAGGGAGGTATGCCTCAGGTCTTTTACATCCACGTGAACTGTGACCGAGTCATACTCTTGCTTGTGGTTCAGTGTACTCAGTGTGTATGTGTGTGTGTGTGTGTGTGTGTGTGTGTGTGTGTGTGTGTGTGTGTGTGTGTGTGTGTGTGTGTGTGCAATGTACTTAGTGTGTGCATGTGTGTGTGTGTGTGTGTGTGTGTGTGTGTGTGTGTGTGTGTGTGTGTGTGTGTGTGTGAGAGAGATCCTTTCCTGTGATTCTCTCATTACTCAGCCTGGTGGATGAGACATATTTGTCATATTTGTGTCTCATAATGGAGTAGCCTATGACCAAAATATTGGGCTTTGTGGTGGTTTGCCTAATGGGCTTAACAGTTGAGATGCTTTGAGATGCAGTTATATATGTCGTGTTTGGTGTTGTTTTGGTAGAGCACGTTTGAGGTTGCTAAGGATACTTATTGTATGTTTAATGACTGAGAGCCCTCTGGGGTTTAGGAAGATTACATTAAAGAGCCTGAGCATTTGTGGGTCTATCTGTCTGGTCCATAATATGTTTGGTGGGTGTAGTGTGTGTGTCTCTGACAAACTGTATGTAGTGCTTGTATGTGAGAATCTAACCAGTGACATTGTGTACTATATCTCTCGCATGCAGTATCAGTTTGCTGAAGAATTAGGTGGTTATCAATAAATATGAGACAATTGCTACATTGCTTTAGGATGCCCAAACTGGTCACAGAGATAATAGGAAAGTACATATTTGTGGTTACACATCCTTATAACATGAACTGCAAGGAGGTGGTTGAAGAGGGATTAACAGCTGGTTAGCTTGGGTAAGAATTAAACTCATTGCGGTGCTCCTCAATGTGCAAACTAATTGATCTTTCTATAACTAAGTACTGAAGGAATTTCAGAGATACTTGTATAGCAAATTTTCTGTTATAAGTGCCTGTTTTAGTACGGGATGCTGCTAACCACCACTGTGCAATATCAAGACTTGCACAAAAACTGCATTTTTATACAAAGTGAGAAAAGCAGTAATCAAGCAAAATAGCCACCTGCCCAAACACAATAAGCCAACTCTAAACCTTTTTTAGTGATGTTCAGCACAGAATGAGACCAGGTTACTCTTCATTGCCACTAGAGTGCAGATATAACCCCTCTAACTTTAAACCACTGAAAGAGACTAGAAGTGCCGTAAATAATAAACTTAAACAGTAATCCATGCTAAAATGCATGAAATAATCAACTTACAAAGTAACTCAAGCATTAGACACTTAAATTAGGCAAGAGTGTGAAATTCAACCATTTAAATGCTGTGGTACAAACGACAGTACTCTACAATGATTTAAAGTGCACTTTCTTACCAGAAGCAAATGAGAAGCACTAGTCCTAAACTGCTTCCTGAAAAGTAGTTTTAATCAGAGGTTCTCAACAAAACTGTAGCTAAACCACACAGTGAAATCCCTTGCACAGTGCCCTTTCAGAGACCAGAAAGAACCAATGGCCCTGCTCCATCTCTCACCAGAAACAAAGCAGTAGCATTAGTCCCAACCTAACTCCTAAGAACCAATTATCAGGCTTTCCAGTAATTGGAAGCCCAACACCCACTTATCGTTTTTTCTCAAATTAAACCTGTTTGTTTGCTTCTTAGCTCATGCAGCAAAAGTCATTATTAAACCCTTGTCTCCTCGATCCCTCAGGATTTAATAACCACAGAATGCTATCAGTGTTGATCAAACAGATTGCACACTCTTTCTGATGGATCTCATCTTTAATTGTTATAGGAATGTGCACCATAATGGACACCCTTGGCCTCGTCAAGCCACAGATGTCTTCCAAGCTACCCCTGAAGGGCACTAATGCACTACTTTAGCCACCAACTGTCTACAAACACATTGAAGGAAGTTGGGGAAAAGCCAGAGAATGAGGGAGGGGACACCTTATCCACATATCATCCCTAAATGAATGCAGTGTAAGTTGGGAATTTTCAAATCATCTTTGAAAAATGAGGTCAAGCAGCCTGGACCAGCCTTCTTCAGGCAAAGAATGCAAAAACACCTCCAGATCTTCCTTAACCACAGCTCCTTGCAAATTAGCCTCATGAAAACCCCCCACATTCATTAAGGTACCTGCTAGTGAGACTGAGAGCTGGTTTACCACCAAACTGACATACTGCAGATCTATTGGTGAAGATTCCTGGGCTCTTTTCTAAGATAAGTGCTTTGGCCTCTTTGACACAGGTCTACCCTGCTTGTGATCCATTTCAGCAGCCTATGATCTTGTCCTTGTGTTCTGATCAGTCATCACTCCCAAATGCTGGTTTTAATCCCAGGTGCGTTTCTTGAAAAATGCTTCTGCCTCTGATGCTTTGCATTCCCAGTGGGTCTTCAGTTCTAGCAAAGCTGACATATCTAAAAAATAAATAAACATAATTAATTTATATCTGGAAACAAAGATTTGTTACAGTGTTAAACCCAGCCTGGCCCTTAGCCTGACAGGTAGGCAAAACACAGTCATAAATGGTTATATATAACCTGGATCCTTAACCTGGGTGGGAAGCAAAGCAAAGCAAAAATAAATAAATAAATAATTGCCAGAGGCATGACTCAAACCTTGAACCTTCATCTTGAGACGTAAGACTACTACGTTCAACAATATCCTGAATACCTGCTAACCAGTCATGCTGAAAAAAGGGAGTCATCCAACTACAATTAACCCTTCCATTTTTTATTTTTATTTCAGCCTACCACCTTTCTGTTTAGGAATAACTATAGAAATAATTGTGGACAGTCAAGGACATCCTTTAATATAACAGCCACAAGCAGTATGTTGCCTCAGATATAAAGTTACTAGCCTGCTTTGCTCCAGTAAGAAATATCAAACTTTAATTGTTAGATATCTTGATTAACAGTAGGCAAAATCATCAATGACCTAAACCACTATAAACAGTATGGTCTATAAACCTGGCAAGGAAAGATGAGGCATGTTAACTTGTTGCTTAAGAAAGACAGGGAGAGGTTCTGACACCAACCACTCAAGATATAATATGAATGTTGCATTCTCGTTAAACATACCTCCCTTGGCAGTAGCTCATGTCTGTTCCTCTCCTTCCCTATGATTAGCTGCAACCCAGAAAAAAAACAATGTTCCTGAAGAACTATTCTAACATGCCTGAGGCAGATTACAACAGGCAGTGCTCCACATTACATAAGAAATAAACCTGCCCAAAGCATTGACAACAGCTTTGATGACACCTGACTGAAACTTAACACAGCTGTTTGCTACCAAGCATAGCCAATCTGAAATTGTGCTTCTCTACCCTTAAGCACAGGCATTCGGTCATAGATAAACTGAGGTCAGACATAAAACATGGACTTAAAAATTGGAAACATGTAATAGGGCGAGTTTCTCATTAGCATGCATTTTCTAGAGGATATGAAGTATGAGGCTCAAATCTGTAAATGTTTACTCGCAGTTGTGCACAATAAACTGACAACTGTAAACACAACAGCTATAAATACGAGTCAACATCTTGGCATTCCACAAAATTCAGATCATGGAAAAGTAAACTTATTAAATACGTGATTTTAACTGCAAACCCACTAAGCACATCATCAGGCTTGGCCTCCTGCATCAAAAATGAGTGGCATATACCCCAAGCCAAACTAAGCACATAGTAGTATAAGAACATTAGCTGCCTATATCTTATATCTCTAAACTTAGTGAAAAAAATATTGACAAAGCAAATAACACTGGACAAGAAAAAATAAGAGATTTAAATGTTATTCGTATCAGCCTAAAATTGCTAGAATTTCAGGTTTTACATCTGCATACGGTCTCTGAAGGATATGAAGCCTGAAACTCAACTACCTGCTAGTATTTATTGACCTCAGTTGTCAATGATTTGACAAAAACACAAATTTATGAAGAACAAACCAAAAGCAGTAGGAAACTCTGTGCATTCTGTGAAACTCCTGACAGGAAGAATAGCAATAAGACTAAATAAAGTGAACCATATACCCAATCTAACACTAAATAAAGTGAACCATATACCCAATCTAACACTTACAAGCAATCCACCATGTGAAACTGCCTGCAGTTATTTAAGATCAGAGACAGAAATGGTATAATCGCAAAGTAAGGATAATCATAAAGTGCTATCACTTTCCTCAGTTTCTTCTCTCTCTTATGTTTTATTTAACAAAAATTCTCAATCACCTGACCATGGAGTCAGTAACTAAATAAGTGGAAATTAGTAATGGACAGCCTCTATTATTTGTGGCTCAACAACTAAGCACCCACCTTCTGTTCACTGGGCAAGCAGAGAAGCAAAAACAGGAGCATACTCATCAAGCCACTTTACCATTCTCATGAGACCCTCCCAATGTCAGTGGCTAAATATCCCCTGCAGTGCAGTCAAGTGACATGCCCCCTTCCTGCGCAGCCATGGGGGCAAGCTCCTCTGATTACTAGCAGCAATAGCAGACTGCATCAGTCATGTATGCATTACACCTTTTCCAAGTCTCAGCTAGAGTACTGCATTCTTTCACATTCTAGTAGGTGTGTAACAATTCCAACAATTTTATATAGATGCTAAAAAGAGTTTACCTGAGCTGTAGAAAATATGACCAGTAGATTATACTGTGATGCCCACCACTGCTACCAATATGTGATGGCTACCACTGCCACAAATATGTGACATACCCACACTGGGCCAGTAATTAATGAGTCCAAATCCTCACCACTGACACTAGAGAGGGATGTGGACTTGGAATACAAATAGATACACTCAATGTTTCCAGATGAAGACCTCTCTGCATCAAGCACAATTTCTCTTAAGAGCACACAGGGAACACACTCAGCCTAGGATCTGGGTATCTCTATATCTGCCTCTCTCCAGGTCCCCAATAACTCTCCCCACTGGTACAGCTGTAGGGTTTGGTCCTCAGCCGAGTGTCTAAGCCAAGTCATCCAGCACCATCTCTGTGAATTCAGTGCTTTGTGTCCCTGCACCAATAGCTGACACACACACTCTTTAAGATTTGATTTTCCACACAGACACACACACACACACACACACACACACACACACACACACACACACACACACACACACACACACACACATCCCTCTGGGAAAGGCTGGTACAAATTTACCTGCTGTGCCCCCTTCTGCCCAGAGTGTAAGGTAGTTATCACTGCCACCAAACACTCCACAATCATCTACTATAAGGCCCTTACAAAGGGTGTCCAATTATACTGTCTAATATTAACACTACTACAAATGGTAGTAGTTGACAAAGATGGCTAGGCCTTCTAGAGTGGCCCACACAGTGTCATCAAATAAATATAAGTACTCTCATAGGTTCATACTAGGCTATCTGCCCTAGGGCATTTAGAAGCCTAGCCAGATAACTACATTCTACAAGGACCAGCCACAATAAAGGTTTTAAATATATTTAATAATAAATAATAAAATAACATGAAAATACTGAATATATATAGTCACAGTAAAGCACAGAGTTCAAATCACAGAAAATATTGAAATTAACATTGATGGACAGACTCAGACGAATAAAGAAAAACAATATCTAAACTAAGCTTCACTATATTCCTGACTAATCTCAAAGAATTACTGTTCCCTAGATAAGTTACATACTACTGCAAGGCAAGATGCTGTGGGTGAAGGTCTTTCTAGTCAGGTTTCCCAAAACAGAATACTCAGCACTCTGAGATTTCTCTTTGTAATATATAAAATATAATTTCCAAGAGAGCTGGGAGAATGACCTCATCTGGTCACCTGACTCCAAGTTCTCACAGTATTCCCCTTTGAATCTGAGATATGAATTTAGGGTAAATGGCTACAATACATATCTAAATGTTTATGTCAGTGTCGGGGGCTTCCCTCTTTTTACTGAGCTAATGAACAAAGGCATTTTCCCAGATTTAACATCTCTGGAACTATTCAGCAGAGTGGGGAACTGTTTTAATGGTTTAACAGCTCATTTCCATTTCCCTCATTTTTCTTAATGTAAGCTAGCTGGTACATTTAATTCAGCTGCAATGATACATGGACATTGCTTTTCATACCAATACTGTTGAAACATTTTAACACAATTAACAAACCAAAGCTCACAAAGACATTTTCAGCACAAACATCTGTACAAATCAGGTTGATATGCAAATGAGATACAATTCTAATGCATTTCTAACACAATCATCTTGTATAAATCAGCTTGATATTAAAAGGGCATATCATTCTTTACAAAACTCCAGCTAGCTATGCTGGCACTTGCCCATATCATCACATAAACCATTTTGATTAGGTGGGTATTTTCATTAAACATGTAATAAGGTGCTGTTGATCAATAGGCAGTTGGGACTTAATTTAAAGTACTTGAATGAATACATTTTAGTTGGTACAACTTGTGTTCTAAGCATGTCTGTAAGTTAGTATATTTCTGGGGTAGAACATTTTATTGAATGCATTACAAATCATTTTTGTTGATTCATGTTTGCATAGGTATTGCCAAGATAAGCTAAAGCTGTAATTATAATGTTTCTTGCCTAAACTGAGCTGATTACTTCTGGTTTAGTCATGCATTTTATAACTGTTATTAGAAGATCCACATCACTGATGACTATCTCACTGTAAATCTAAGAAAACCATTACTATCATAAAACAATTCTCATCAAATTTATAGATTTAACGATATGAGTTACTATGATAGAAAATGAATAGTGTAAAAAGTTGCAATGTGGAAGCTCGGAAATGTATTTATTTTCATTTGATAACCGTGTAGTATCTGGCTGGGCAAGTAGCCCGTTTTCAGCATAGACCCGGGGGAGAAAAACTCCCAAGTGAAATTACAATAGTTGAAGAGTAAAAAAAAAAAACATACATTAAGTAGGATACAAAGTGTTAAACATAGTACCTAATACAATATAGGCTAGATAATAACAAAAGTCAAAATACACATATAATTGCAATAGGGTTAAAGACTTAAACATCTAAATCAACATCTCAAGTCATAGTATTTTTTTAATATTATACATTTGATAAAAGAGTAGTGTTGCTACGAACAATTGTGAGTGGAGAGTAAAGAGTAAGAGGAGACAGAAGAGCAGAGTAGGAATAGCTTAGCCAGAGGAAGTACGGGAGCATAACCAGTGATTTGTGAAGTATTCTGTTAGGAGATGTCTGAAGTTATGAGTATCAGGAATGGATAGAAGGTGCTGGGGAATAGAATTCCAAAATTTGCCTATAGTGTGGCTATATAATGAATCACCATGAAAGTTGTGGGTTTTGATAACTTTGAGCAATATTTTATCTGCTGACCTGAGTGAGGTAAAATTAGTATAGGGTTGAACAAGGTCAGATAGGGCTGGGCAGTAGTCTGGTTTATGGATAACAGAGTGGGCTACTATTATCTGGTTGAGGGTGAGTACATTAGGGAGTTCAATCCAGTTTAGTTGTTGTAGGGCAGTACAGTGATGAGCTCTATGGGGGAAGTTAGCGACAAATTTAGCTATTTTATTATAACAAGATTTGAGGTTATTCAAGTCTGATTTACAAAGATTTGTGAACACTTGTGTGCAGTAGAGAAGGGTGGATAGGAGATGATTCCTAGCTGTAGCTATTCTGGCATGATTAGTTAGATATGGTTTAGCCCTGTACAGCGCACCAAGTTTTATATGGACTTTTTTGATTGTTAATGTAATATGTCTATCTAATTTTAGGCTGCTGTCTAGAGTAACACCGAGGAGTTTTGTTTGTTCAATGAGTTCAATTGTTGTGCCATTGGAGGCAAAGACAGAGAGATGTGTTTGTGTGCTTTTTCTGGAGGAATTGGAAAATACCATAAGCTTGTTTTCGTTAGGGTTTAAAATGAGTTGGTGGTGTGATAGGTATTTTTCAATGATATGAATGGCAGTCTGGGTTTTTTCTTGGAGATCATTTAAGGTGGGGGCGGAGCAGATAAGGGAAGTATCATCTGCATATTGAATTGTGGAGGCAGCGAATAAAGATCATTTGTAAAATAATAAAGAGAAGTGGGCCCAGGATAGAGCTTTGTGGGATGCCAACAGTAATAGGTGGAAGGGGTGAAAGTGTATTATCCCATAAGGTGGCTTGTTTACGGTTGGAGAGATCACTGTGAAACCAGCATAAGGTTTCCGAGCTGAAATTGAGAGCGGCAAGCCTGTTGAGGAGAAATTGATGAGATACCATGTCAAAGGCTTTTGACATATCAAGGAAGGTGCAGAGACAAGTTGTTTTTTTGTTTTT
Source organism: Protopterus annectens (assembly GCF_019279795.1). Taxonomy (NCBI): domain Eukaryota; kingdom Metazoa; phylum Chordata; order Ceratodontiformes; family Protopteridae; genus Protopterus; species Protopterus annectens. Next base: position 82,290,922 of record NC_056732.1, on the reverse strand, counting down.
AAGGTCGTTTACAGTATTGGTGAAACTTATGAGAGTGGTGTTAGTATTATGTCTGGGTGAAAGCCATGCTGAGTATTAGATAGTAGATTTTTCCTAAGGATGTAGTCAAATATCTGTTTATGTAGACATTTTTCTAAAGTTTTGGCAAGTGGTGAAAGAATAGCTATGGGTCTGTAGTTGGAAAGGTCAGTAGAGGGACCTCCTTTGTGAAGGGGTATGACATGGGATATTTTTCAAAGAAGAGGAACATACTGTTCAGAGAAAAAGTGTTTAATTAGAATAGATATAGGGTAAGAGATGGAAGTAGCAGCAAGTTTTAGGAATTCACTTGGTAACTGATCTGCAACAAGAGTACAAGGTTTAATTTTAGTAAGGAGATTTTGTATATAATTAGTCCGGGTTGGTCTGAGAGAGAGAAAGGAGTAGTATTGAGGTCAGTGGGGGGAGGTATGGAAAGTATGGAATTGGCAGTATTGTTAAATAATGAGGTAACAGAGGTGATAAAGTGGGTATTAAATTGAGTAGCTATACAGTATGTAGAGCAGTTAGTTGTTGGGACTAGAGTGGTTGGTTTTCCAGGGTTAAGAAGGAGGTTGATAGTTTGACAGAATCTTTGGAGGTTATTTTGGTATTTTAGTTGGCATGTTTGGATGGAAGTTTTTTGCCTTGTTTTATTTGCTTTTTGGCTAGATTTCTGAGCTGTTGATAGGAGGCAAAATTGATAATTTTTTTTGTTTTTGTGATAAAGAGTCCTGGCTTTGTCCCGTTGTTTAAGTAGAAGAATAGCTTCTTTAGATAAGTAAAGAAGTTGTTTGGACTTGGTACGAATTTTCCTGATTGGAGCAAGGTTGTTGAGTATTTGCAGAAAAGTATTATTGAACTGTACTGCAAGATCCAATTGTAGGGTTTTTTGCGCCTAAAATGGAAAGCAGAGATAACGGGTCAGCCGATTCTTAGCAAAAAATAATGCAAAGATGTTCAGTTTTAATTGGTAAATGGCTGTAGTTTAACAGATGCAAAATATTCTGCCTAGAACTATTTACAATATAAAACAATGAAGTTTCTTGTGTTCTGGGATACAAGACCTTGAGTGATTATTCTCCTACATGTGTGTATTCTCTGAAATAAATAAGACTATGCTTCTCTGCTGAACTGTGTTGTCTGAAGTTATTTTGAACCACAATAGTTTGGGGTTTTGGGGTTATGAAGTCTAGGATATTCTGAGCCATTTGTAAGTTGCTGCAGCAAAAATCACCTTTGGGCCCAATCTTGACAGGTTTTCTCTCTGGTAAGTTTCTGGTCTGCCAGCACACAATCATATTTTTTCACCTTCAACAGAGGTAGAGGTCTCTATAAGTAAGCTTTTGCTAATATATATATATTTTGCTGGTTAAATTGTGTGATAGTGGGTTAAATTATACAAGAGCAGGCTATAAACCATATATTTTGCATGAGAGTGGTATCTAATCATAAATAAAAAGAACAAAGTTTCCTTGAGTGGATGAGAGTGGTGTCTAATCACAAAAAAGAATAAGGAAGAGTTGCATGAAGATGAGTTTTAGTCATAGTTGCACATAAAACCAGTTTTCTTTATGTATGAAACTGGATATGTTATTGTAGTAAACATGAAATAGGTTGGGGTATGGGTGTACAAAAAGAACCGGGGGTTGGAACTCCAGCAAGGCATATGTTTAATAAATATGGTCAAGACACCTGTAATTACTTGATAAATTGGTCTGAGCTTGTTAAAAATGACAGTGTATTACAGCTCCCTGAGAGAGGAGCTTTTAACAAAATCATTTTAGAAAATCTTAGAAAGAAATTAAAACAATAAACAAAGTACCTGCCTCTTGTAGGTCAGCTTTTAATGATTGGCAAGAAGAATGTAAAAATAAGGGAAAAGAATCTGTAGTTAGAAGTCTAAAATATAATTCAACTAGAATGAAAACACAGCTGCAGGCAGCTAATAGCACAGTAAGCAAATTACAAAAATGTGCAGAAGAAAAATCCCATGGTACCTGGTGTCTCTATCAACAATAGTTAGAAAAATTAATGACAAAGAAAAATTAGACAACTCAACCTGATTTCTGACGATTGGCCTCTGATTCTTTCAGCCCCCCTCCCACTTTATGCCCATTCTGCTTCTTATGAAATAGACATCTCTCTCTCCCTCTCCAAGGGAGCAGGTGGAGCAACAATTCACATAGAGCCCCCTTACTATTTACCTGATATTTCCAAAGTTTCTTTCAGCATGTCTTTTGCCCATCCCCACGGAGGATCGGTTTATAACAACAGGAGTGACAGCAACATGCTGTTTCACACTCCGATCAAATGTTAATGAGAATAGCTGATAAGGGCACACAGTTATATCTAAAATGCAAACATACATCTGGAACAAAGCATATATAAATTAAAACGATTTGATGATAAAAGCACCCCTTCAAAACAACTATATTACAGAAGTTTAAAAAGTTAATTATGCAGTTTCCGATAGTCTTAGATGGAGAAGAACATAGGTGGAATTCACCTGCTAAACAAAGTTTTGAGGATGCATCAGCTTCTGAGTTATCCTTTGATACTGACATCACTACTAATATTCTATCTGATACTCAGAGTCATCTTTTGAGGGAGGGTACCTAATCCCACTGCACCTCAGGACAGTGATGATGATCCTACCATTAGGGTAGTATTCCCATGGACTGCACTAGACTTTAAAACTATTGTAGATTCTCTCCCTCCTCTTTGAACACACTCAGCTAAATATACTAAAATTTTAAAAGGACATATGCAATTACAAAACCCTACTATTGAAGATTTAACAGCAATTCTGAAAGTTTCCCCACTCCCTGGCATCCTTAGAAAAACATGGGAAAAATCAGAGGTGGGAGACAACATTGCAAAACACACAGAAGGCAGTTTTCTAACAGCCAAAGATAATTTATTGAAATAAATTATCCAGCATGCCCTCGAACACCTAAAATGGTAGGAATTAAGGCAATTGTACAAAAAAGAATGAATCTATTAATGCCTTTCTCCAGCAGATGATAGATGTGTTTGAAGCCTTTTGAGGACACCCAAGACCTACAGAAGAAGCAGCAGATAGTGGTCAGTCAGCAGCCTTTGCAGAAGGCTTATTACAACCAATGCATGAACAAATTAAGAAGGTCTGTTTAAACTGGCCTAGCCTTGGTATTCATGAAATTGTTAATTATCATAATTATATGGCAGACAATAAGATTAAGAGGAACACAAAAAAAATAAATGAGTAGATCTCCAGCATCAACAATTCATCACTGATTCACAGGGATGGGAGTGGGTTAGGAGAAATGGGAGCTGAGAAGGAGAAATCCTGAGGTATGGGCAGATCTAGATTCTTTCCACAACAACCCTCGGAGCAATATCAGCAAACTTTTTATCCTCCCACATCACCACAAACTCAACAGCACGTGCAACATGTTAGCCCCTGTCTAAAGTGTGGTCAGAACGGACATCGGAGCAATGAATGCAATTTATCTCATAAAACAGATTCATCTTTTCAGCCAACCATTCTGCCAAATGCCCAAGTACCAGAGCAGGAAGAGAGAAACTTGGCAGCATGGCAACAAGATCATATGCATAGCCATGAACAGGAACCACGGCTATTTCCTTTGGTACCAGTCGACTAGGAATCTCTCACTATTAATACCAGACTATGTCATTTTATACTTGCGTTTTGTGTTGATACAGGAGTGACTCGATCTATGATCAGCTCATCAAATGCAGAACATCTTCTACTATCCCCAAAGACAATTTAGAGTGTTGGAGTCTATGGGGTTCTTTTTAATTATGCTGAGACAAAACTTATTCCTATACAGATACATCCATTAAAAGAGCAACATGCATTTATTGTAGAAAACACTGCCCCATTAAATCTTTAGGTAGAGATTTATTATGTAAATTATGATGCATTGTATTCTGCACTCCGGATGGAGTTTTCCTTGATAATCTGAATGAACCTTCCTCTTTGGGTCTGTATTCAGCATATGTTTGTGCTAACAAAGATACACTCTTTGCAGTGCTAACACCAGAGCAGACCTCTAATGTAGGTGATCTAGAGGGATGGAAACTGTTTCTCCACACCTGTGGACTATGCATGATAACATGGTAGTGCTTATAAAAGATGCTGAACTGGAAAAGTAATTTTAAAACCTTATGAACATCTGCCTATGGTAATTCAATATCACCTTGTCAACAGAGGCAGACAAAGGAATCAAACCTGTCATTTTTGCATTACTTCAACAAGGAAGAATTGCCCTAACTAGAAGCCCATGTAATATACCTATTTTGCCAGGTTTACTATTGTTTATCGAAGTGAACTCAGTCAATGCCACATCGTTCTAAAATCGGAATGTCGACCGTAGGCAATGTCGAACACTGATATTGCCAAAATGCACATCTGCCCCTATCTCGACCCATGTTAAAACCCATCCCTAGGTACCAGTCAACATGTATTTCGGCAATTCCAGTGTTCGACATTGTGAATTTCGCACAATCTCGGTCGACCATGTGAACAGTCGGCCGAGTACATTTCAGTGGGTATATGATAGTAAACTATTTTGCCAGTTGAGAAACCAGGCAAGAATGCCTATAGGTTTGTATGAGATTTAGGAGCAGTTAATGCTGTAGTAGTATCAACGTTTCCTATAGTGCACAATCCTGCTACAATGCTGAGTTCTGTCCCACTGATAACTACCACCTTTTCAGAGATAGATATTTCCCCATCTTTTTTTTTTCTTGGACAAGATTACTTCAAGGATATGTAGAATTATTTACTTTTTTCTCTAAAGAAACAACTAGATAAAATTTAGTTTCCATTTGAGTCCACCTTAATATTATGTAAATTATTTGTTTTTTTTACCTTTTGATTTTTACCTTAGATGTAAACAAGATACTGTTTTCACGTGGAAACTAGCAGAATTAGGATTTAAGGTTATCAAGACAAAATTGCAGTTGTGGAAACCACAAGTACAATATTTGGGACATCTTATTTCAGACGGTTTTCAACAAATTTTACCTTCACTCATTTTTGCTATTCAAACTGCACCACTCCCAACAATGTTAAAACAGTTGTGGGCTTTTCTGGGACTGTCAGGTTGCTGCCAAACTTGGAGTTCTAATTATGCAGAATAGTAAAACAATTGTCAGACATGTTAAAGAATGATATTCCCAAACACATGCTTTGGCAGGAACATCATGAATAAGCTTTTGATCAGTTAAAGACTTTACTTTCTAAACCTCCTTCTCTTGGATTGCCTGATTATTCATAGAGATGTTTCTTATTCTGTTGTGAAAGAAGTAAGGTAGCACTAGGACTAATGTCACAATGCAGAAATGTTGGTTTCAGACCTGTTGCTTATTTCAGCACAGCCATGCCCCATTGCCTTAGGGAGGTGATCATGATGGCACACTTAGTAGAAATGGCAGCTGCCATAATTCTCAAGCTTAAAACATTTGTGGCAGTTCCACATTATGTAGAAGCTTTTCTACTAAAAACTAAAATGTAATATTTATCTGTTAACATAAAAGGTTCATAGGTAAGTACTAGGCTATCTGCCCATAGGCATTTATAAGCCTAGCCACAGAGTGATGGCTTTCGCCCCCCCATTAGATTAGTAACCTGGGCCTCTGTCAACAGGGCTCCTGAAATGATCCCAGGGTAGAACTTACGATTACCCATCCACTCATCAAGATTTCTCTTGAAGAGGGTCATAGAGGAGCTCTGTCGAATATGGATTGGGATTCTATTCCAGAGTGAGGGGAGTCGCTGGGACAGGAATCTAGCCCTCCAGCATGTCCTGTTTATTGTTGTACATAGGTTCAAGTCACTAGAACGAGTGGTTCTGAGGGATCCCGTTTTTTTGAGGTGAAGCATGTCCATTAGTTCAGGGTTTGACATGGCCCTATAGGTCAGGCATAGGTCACCTCTGAGCAGACGGTAAGCGACTGAGAAGAGCTGGAGCTTTTTTAGTCATGCTTCATAGGGTAATTGTTTAAGGCCCTTAATACTCTTAGTGAGGTACTTCTGTGGTCTTTATAGTTGTTGCAGGTGTCTAGTGCAGCACATCGCAAATGGGGCATTGTACTCTATTATGGGCCTAATGAGTGAGGAGTAAAGGGGCACAATCACCTCTTTGGATCTGGATGAGAAACCCTTTGTGATAAGGTGTGCCAAATAGAAGGATTTCCTGACCATTTTGGCTATGTGGTTATCAAAGGAGACCATGCTATCTACTTGGGTACCCAGGTCCCTAATTACTTCTTCTGTACTTAGTGGATTCCCATCTATGTGGCAGTTTGTAGGTACTTTGTTTTTCCCAAATGGGATTACTATGCATTTTTTGGCATTTAGCTTGAGGCTGTGACTTTGACACCAGGTGTTTGTCTCTGTGAGACCCTTTTGCAGGATGTCTCTGTCAGCTGGAGAGTCAATTATTGCACCCGATTTACAGTCATCTGCGAACTTGGCCTTTGCCTGTACTTTGGAGAAATACATACCGAACAGGAGGGGTCCCAGGACTGAGCCCTGTGGGACTCCGCTTGTGACTGGTTTGGAGTCAGACATGGCGCCTGCCACTCTTACTGTGTGGGTTCTGTCTGAGAGCCAATTGGCAACCCATCCCATGACATGGGGGTTGATATTTAAGCTGGTGAGTTTGTCTATGATTCCTGAGTGTGGGATGGTGTCGAACACCTTAGCGTGGTCCAGATATGCTGTGTGGACCACCTTCCCTTCATCTATGGCCTTGGTGACTGTTTCAAAGAAGTCGACCAAGTTCAGGAGGCAAGATCTGCCTTTAACAAAGCTGGGTGGGGTCCAGTGTCTGGAGTTTCCCAATGTCCCTGTTAATAAGCTCCATGATAATGCATTCCATGGCTTTGTAGACCAAGCTAGTCAAGCTTATAGGGCGATAGTTCCCAGGGTCAGTTGAGGCACCACCTTTGTGGAGTGGTACGACTGTTGCTGTACACCATTCTTTGGGTACATAGCCTGTAGAGAGGCTGAGTTTGAATAGTGATTTGAGATGGGGGGTTTAGTTCATTTTGAAGCTCATGTAAGACACAACCTGGGATAGCATCTGGTCCCATTGATGCTGTGTTTTTGGCCTTTGCAAGGGCTGTCTTTACTTGTGTGTCTGAGATATCTGGAGCGCCACATTCTTCTGGGATGGGTGCTAACCCCTTTGGTGGAGGGGGGGTGAAGTTTGCACTGAACTTGTTTGCCAGGATGTTGGCAATGTCGGTTGGTTCAGTGTATTTATGGCCATTATGCACTAGCTCGGAGCATATCTGAGAGTTTGCCCCTAGACTCTTGACATAGTTAAAGAAGGCCTTGTGGTTATCCTTAGAGTCATTGGCTATTTTTCTTTTGAAGTTGGCCTTGGATGATTTAATGAGGGAGTGCAGTTTTTTACTGATGTTAATCAGAGATGCCTTCTTATTTTGGGATTTTATTCTATCTTGCAGGAGTTTTCTCCTTCTGTTGTAAAGTTTATTTATGGCCGGGGTCCACCAGACTGGCTTCCTCTTTTTTGAGGAGTTGATCTTGGTTTTACTTGGGATGGCTCGGTCCATGCATTCTTGAAGGTGTTCATAGAATGCCCTTGTAAAGGATTCTGCTGTTGGGTCATCATTTTCCATTTGATTGGGAGCTTTGAAACTTCCCACCTCAGTCTTGAGGAGTGTGAAGTTGGCTTTAGAGAAGTTTTTTACCTTGATTTCCTTGACCTGGGGGGGGGGGGGGTCGGGATGTGGATGTCCAGTGTGATTAGTTTGTGATCTGATCTTACCAATGACGAGTTTACCTCAGGTGTGGAACATAGGTTCCCCATGTTGGTGATGACCAGGTCCAGTATGTTGTCACCTCTTTTGGGAGTGGTGACCAGCTGTTCAAGGGCGTTTGAGTTTATAAACTCAAGGAAGCATTGGGCTAGGGCGTTTGAGCTTGAGTAGTTTTCCCAGTCAATGTTTGGATAGTTGAAGTCACCCAGTAGCATGATGTTGGGTAGAATCTATATGAATTGTCCTTACCTAATAACCCTTCTTTACAGATTATTAGATGTCCACCTCTTAACCACGTTTCTTTAATTCCAACAGCAGATGAAGTAGAACCATATGATTGTGTTTTTGTAGTTAACCATGTGCTTCTTCCTAGGTCAGATTTGAAAGATACCACTTTACCAAATTCTGAGTTAATTACATTTGTGGACAGACCCTGTGTTTGAAGGGAAAATGGCACATTGATAGTAACTGACAGAAATGTGTCTGCTCAAGTAGCTGAACTTGTAGCCATTACTGAAGCATGTAAATTAGCAAATAAAATTGCAACAAGTTTCACAGACTCACATTGTGCCTATGGAGTAGTTCATGATTTTGGGGCACTTTAGAGAGAAATAGGGTACCTAACATCAGCTGTGATTGTTATTAAAATATCTACTTTTATTCATGAACTATTGAATGCATATTTAGTGCCAAAGGCAGTAGCGGTGGTTAAATTTGCCACTCATAAGACTGAAGATTCACACATTTCAAAGAACAACAGTTTTGCAGACAGACAAGCTGTATTGTCTTATTCTGTTCCGGCTTCATTTTTGCAGCAATTACACAAAATTAATGTACCTGTTTCTTTACAGGAATTGTCTTTTCAAGATCAGGGTGATGACTCTGAAATAGTAAGGTGGATCTGTGATGGCTGCAGCTGCTCTCTGGATTCATTGTGGCACCAACCAGACAGGCGGCTTGTAGCCTCATGTTCTTTTCTAGTTCAGCTGGTTTGGACCTATCATTTGCCTTTTCATTTAAGAAAAAATGCATTAATGAAACAAATTTTGACTGACTGGTATGCTCTCTACATTTCAGAAGTAAACATTTTCCAGAAAACATTCACTTCAACCAAGACGGAAAGGGCCCTTCCTGGTTTTACTCAACATTTTATTAATAGATGTTTTGCTTCTTTAGAGTACAATGTGTCAAAAAGTGTTCCTTTCCCTACATAATATTCAGAAAAGCAGTGGGGACCTCTTCCACAGACACCAAAGTTTGAATGTATCTTGATGATTGTTGATATTTTTTTCTGGATGGGTTGAAGCTTATCAGTGTTCTAAAAATGATGTGACTACCATCGCCAAAAAAAATGTATTTGAAATTATATCCATATTTGGTGTTTGCTGCATCCAGTCAGACATAGGTACACATTTTACATGCTAAATGATACAATAAATAAGCAAAGTTTTTTGCATAAATGTACAATGTCATTTCCCATACAGACCCCAAGCTTCGGGGATTTTTGAGAGGATGAGCCAAACAGTAAAAGTTAGACTTGCAAATCTGTGTGAGGAAACTGGTCTTAAATGGCTCCAGGCTTTTCCTTTAGTTTTTGTTTAGTGTACACAGTGCAATTAATAGTACTAGAATTGTTTTCCTTATGAAATTCTCAAGATAAATCATATGAGAATGCCCATCATACCCTTATCTAGAAATTTGGATGTACAAAATGTTGATGAATCTGTTTTTCTGTATTGCAAGTGTCTTCTTTCAGCCCTGCAGCACCTGCACAAGAAGGTATTTGAGGGCTCAAAAACATCCCAATCCAGCCTTTCAACATGACCTGCAACTCAGACATACTGTTTTCATCTGAACTTTCTCCAGAAAACATTCACTTAAACCGAGATGGAAATTCATCTTCAACTTCATGGTTTTACTCATGACTGTTATTGCCATCAGATGTGAAGAATCTTTCACTTGGATTCAGGTGTCACAAATCAAGAAAGCCCTCCTAAGTGACAAGTGTCGACAAGATGCCATCAATGTCATTCCTTTCACTGATGAAGGACCAATCAGAACCTGCACCAGATAAAAAAACAGGAAAACCACTCTATCCAGAAGTGAGGCCTAGCAATTATTCAACAATCCTATTGTGGTTGTATCTGGAGCTAAGTCCAGTGATTCAGCAATGTGTTCATGGTCAGAAATAAGGCTTAGAGATTCTTCTTCTACATCAACAATATTTTAATTAGCATCACAGCTGGAAGCTAGGATCAATGATTCAGCAGCATTATCTTCAATGGACAATGGCTGCTAGTTGGCCAAAGATGCAGGTAGCTAGTCAGGTGATCATGTGTCCCTTGTGATGGCAGAGTCAGCAGAAACTTCAAGATGGAGTTTGTTTTTGGAACCAATTTTATATTGATTACAGAAAGACAGTTTATCATCCATGTTTGCAATTGTGTGAAAACCCTCTCCAGCTCTGACTTGCTCAATATTTGTATGGATTTATTATTGGAATGACTGTTGTGGTTTTTAGCATAATTTTACTACATTTCCTCCTGTTATCTGGAGCTATCGGAACTGTCAGTACTGTACATTTTTTTATATCAGAGATAAGTATTTAGCAAAAATCAGGGATAGACATTTGGTTAAAATTGAGCAAAGATCCCCAGATAAATACAGTCTCTGCTGCCTTATATACCCATGCAGAAGTATAAACGTTAATAAATGTTAGGTATGTGAACACATTTCCACTGCACATTAAAGAGGTATCCCAAGACCAGCAACTGATATAGAAACTGGACCAGCATTTTGTTCAATTTTCTTAACCAGAAATTGGAAAGCTAAACATAATTCTAACCCCTTTTCAGTAGTTCCACTTAATTGTCAGTGGCTATAAAGGGACATACTTGTTACATCAAAAAATGGGAAGCTTTATGTTAGATGGAGTATCTGCAAGTTCATCCAAAAAGTATATGAAAGGGCTGGAGGGTTAGGTATGGTAGCACTGCACAAGTTTTATTATATTTGTGGAGACCAAGCATATCCCTTGTTACCAACAGACTGGTCAGGTTGGTGCCATGTATTTTTTTATTTGTTTGTTTATTTTAGTTTGTTTATCAGGGTAGTACACTGTTCACTACATGCCATTTGCAGGCACAGTCTGGATGAAAACATTCACAAAAATAGAACAAATAAACACAGAGTAATCACAGAAGGTAGATAATCCCATAGATAACTGATACTAAATGTAAATAATATCAGCAGAGCAGAAAATCAAATGTTAGGTAATTTTAGTACTAAGTATGAGAGTGAAGCAGCAGGAGAGAACAGAGGATCAAAGGAGAAGTGATGCAGGGGAGGAGGGAGTTTGGTTATGTGTCCAGTGGAAAAACACTTGCAGACAGATTTTTGATGATGGTATATGGGGAAACAGGTGACTTCTTTAAGGTAAAAGGGAAGGGACTGACAGAGTTTGGGTACAAGAATAGAGAAGGGATGGTTGGTATGGTGCACTTTAGTTTGGGATGTCTGTCGTGAGGAGTTAATTGGGAGAGGTTACAGAGATTGTGGGGGTTTCTTATGGTGTTTAGCTGCAAGAGGTAGAAAGGGACCTGATTGAAGTAGTTCAGAAACAAAAGACCCTAGGAGTAGCTCATCTCTATAGAAGACTAGTAGCCGTTTGCCTTGGAAAGGGTGATGCAGGTGTCCCTGAGGAGAGGAGTTGCAAATGAATCAGTAGATTTTGTTTTCAATGGACTGTAGAGTGGATGAGGTTTTTTTTTATTTTTGGCTGTGGCTATGATGGGGAGCCCGTATTCAAGATGAGTAGGGAGGACCCCATTGCCTATTGCAGCTCTAGCTGGAAGGAAGAGAAAGGGAGATATTTCCAGGACCAGAATAAAAGAGTAGTGATCATTTTCCTGGTATTTTCAATGTGGCTTTGGAAGTTAAGTGACTGGTCTAGCTGTAAAATTAAGTATTTAAAAGATGTGATTATTTCTATCGGGCAACCATTGAGATCTGAGATACTGACATTTTTAGAAGTCTTTTTCAGCTTTTGTGAGGTTCCAAATATCATACTTTTTGTTTTAGAGGGATATTAGGAGTAGCTTATGATTGCTTAGCCAAAATTTAAGGGGGTGGAGGTCAGACTGAAGATGGATTTGAATAGTTGAATGTGAGGGACTGGATCAAAGAATAACCATTTTATCTGCTTAAGGAATAAAAAGAAGGTTAGAGAAATCAGAGAGCAGCTTGTTAATAAAGACTGAAAACAAAAGAGGGGAGAGTATGGATCCCTGGGGCACTCCTCTAGTAAGTGGTGCTGGCTCCAAAAGGGATGGACTTAATTTGACTCTGAAATACCATTTGTTAAGAAATGTTGGAACCAGGTGATAGAGCTGGGGGCTAACCCCGACTTATTGGAGGTAATGAAGGAGCAGGAAGTGGTCAATTATATCAAAAGCTTTGGTAATGTCAATGAAGAAAACCCCTGAAAGATTTCCTTTATTGAGGTTGAGAAGGACCTCATCTGTAAGGGACCACAGTTCTGTCATTGTGCTCCAGCCAGTCCAGAATCCATGCTGTTTAAGAGTGCAGAGACGGTATTGTTGGATGTAAGTGGACAGTTGCTTATAGATTAGTTTTCAAGTATTTTCCCAAGTGTAAGGAGGATAAAGATAGGGCTTTAGAGGGAAGTTTTTACTGCCTGAGGCTGTTTTGGAAGGGGTTTAACCAGACCAGTTTATATATGCCCTGTCATCCCAGCTGTATGACATACAGAGACTTTACCTAGTGGGAAGATTTGTAATGTTTGCCACAAAAGGGAGGCAAAGAACATTAAAGATCCAGTCAAAAAAATAGATGCTTCCTAGGTTTAAATCATTTATTTATTTTATTTTACATTTGTTTAGCAGGAATGTCCGACTGGGAAGATACCCATTTTCAGCACAGGCCCGGGAAGAAAGGTTCCAGTGCAGTACAAAAATATAAAAGAGATGAATGCTAGCTTACATAAAAAATACTAAAAACAGAGTTAACTAGGAGGGAATACTACACACTAATGTGCAGTATACATACCAATTCAATACTGAACATAAACTATATCCATTATATATTCCAAATACAATTTCACGCAATACTATGTACAAGGTAGACATTGATGATACTAGATAATAGAAATCATGTTGCTGAAAAGACTGCATTTAAAGGATTAGCACACATAGATATTTGTGATGGTGTTACTTCAGGAGCAGGGATTGTACCTGCTTATGGAGTAGTACAATCAATATGGGAAATGAGATAGCTGTCTAAATTATTAGAAATATTAAAAATGCTACTTTTGAATCAATAAATCAGAATATAGCGGAGATGACATGTGCTGCAGAACAAAATGGCACTTGTCTTCACCCTTGGTGGTGCATGTGTGCTCATCAAAACTGAGTACTGCTTGTTTATTTCAGATAGTCACCTGTAAATTATACAAAAAGTGGCAGGACTGTCTCAAGTTAAAGAAGCTGACAGTTCACAGTGGGCATGGTTGACCAACTTATTTTGTGTTTGGGGAGGAGGCATTTAAAAATTCTTTGTGATAATCTAAATAATCATTATTCTTTTAGGAATTTCTTTATTGATTAGTAAAATGTTGATTATGGAACTTTTAGAATCCAGAAAAAGCATTAAATTACAATTTTTTCATATTAAAAATGGCAGAAACATTGTCAATAACTATGATTGTGTGATGAAGAAAACAGCAAAGTCAGTGATTGTATGAAAATGTGTTTGAAGGAGAAGGTATAACAGAAAACTATTCAAACTGTCTTTTTATTCCATCAAGGCACAGACACATTCTCCTTGCTAACATGACTATATTTGTAAAGCATTTGTATAAGGATTGCACATGTCAGCAACAGAAGGAAACTGCATGTGATGAATGCTTGATTACTTGTAAAAAAAAAAGTGTCTACCCATTTGAGAACTTGTTGCCATTGTCTAGTCATTAAAAAGTGTATGACTTGATTTTGCTTCATAATATCAAATGGGGAAATGTGAAGGCAACGGTGTAAAGAAGCGAAAATGTTCAGTAAATATCTTATTTTGGAATTCATTTTATTTCAAAAGGGTTTATGACAATTTTAGTCAAATTTTGATAATCTAGTTTCTGCCAACATGAATAGTGCCAGCATAGAAAGTTCCAATATGGAAGCTCAGAACTTGGGCCTAACATGGAAAGGTACAAATCAGGAGTCAGCAGATGCTCAGTTAGCAAAAATAATGCAAAGATGTTCAGTTTTAATTGGCTATAGTTTAATAGCTACATTATATTCAGCCTAGATGTAAAAATAATATAAAAGAATGAAGTTTCTTGTGCTCTGGGATACAAGACCTTGACTTGATTCATCTCCCACGTGTGTGTTCTCTTCAATAATTAAGACTATTTTTCTTTGCTGAACTGTGTTGTCAGATCTCTTAAGGTACCTAACATCTGCTTTAGTTGTTGTTGTACTAACGTATTTAAAACATAGTAGCATTAACTTGTATGTATTAAAATTTTCTACAGGATTTTCTTTATGAATTTTTTGAAGCTCCCGATGTAATGATGGACAAGATATTGCAGATTTCAGTAAGTTGAAATATTATTATACCAATTTACTATCTGCAGACAAACTGCGGCTATTGTTATATGCTATGTTAGATAATGGAATGCAAAAGTCCTAGAATGTTCTTGAGTACTTTGGATATAATACCCTTAAAGGATATATCCACGAATGCTGTTTGAAAACTGGAAACACACTGAAAGCCATCATTTCACATTGGTACTATTAACATGGAAATTAGAGGAAAGGAATGCTAGTCAGGCTAGTACTGCTTAATTAAAACCTTCACAATTCATGTACGATGAAAATGACACAATAATAAGTTATATGTGTTTCATACATAGTAGCAATACATATGAAATGTCTGCTGATATGTTTGTATTTCTAGTGTATGGATGTGCATGAAACATATACTTTTTATAAAATTGAAAAAAGTAACATTTGTACTTATTCCCATTGCAGAAGTATACAAACTCCTACCTAAAACATTTTCATTTCTCAGACATGATAGTTTATTTTATTTACAAAAGTAAAACAAAAAGTATTTTTAAAAGGCATTCTTGGTTTCAGATTATATGTCTTCTAAGTAATAAACAAAATTGTCATGTTATATTCTAACTGGAGGCTAAAGGAATCAAACCTCAGACTAGGGAAGCAGCTCATTAGCAGGTCATAGCATTCACCTTCTGTGCAGTAATGCTGTAGTTCATATAGTTGATAGTAATTTTCTTTCTTCATATCATGCAATCATGCCTTCTTATAATAGAGCCCATCCCATTTGACATTACAACTGATACCAGATGTAATGACTTCAAACATTAATTTAAAATCTCGAATGCATTAAACAAGTCTACTTACACAATGGAGCTATAATTTTACTGTTATTGACTTAGGACAGGCTATGCTTTATCATTTTTATTAATTTTTCTTCTGACCTCAGTATATTATGGACCAGATTCCAAAATAGTTGCTCTCACTGTAAGTCTGCCCTGAGTCCAATAGACTTGCTCTCGGTGTAAGTGTTCATTTATAATGAGACCAAGTCTTTTGTAACTGGGCCCTGTAATGTGTAACATTTATTGCCTCTTTTTGCCTATGGTATCATGTCTCACAATACCCTGGTGCAGTCATTTATTTCCCTTTAATGCCCACCCTGTCAGGCATTATTGCTTGCTTTTATTACCAAGTATCTACTGTAGAGGCCCCTGCACATTCAGACAACCAAGTCAGCAAAATAGAAATAAATAATAAATAAAGTAGTACAGGTAAAAACTGCAGGACAGATGATTTACTGTGCACGTACATTAAAGGACAATATAAAATATTCATTTGTCTCAGTAGTAGATTGTATTACATACATTACATAAAATTCAGACAATGGATTTGCAGTTTGACAACTAGAGAAATACTTACTTAAAATTTCTATATGTTATGTGTGCGGTGGTGAGAGTTGATGCTAATCCACATTTCAAATGAGCGAGACACTAAGTAGTCAGAGCTATAAAAAATATTAGAACTATCTGAAACTAAACAAATATAACAATAATATATACTGCAGATTGAAAATGTATGATATAACTGATGTGCTCAATTGTGGTCTTTTTCATAGGCCAAAGCATAATTTTTAACATTTTTTTTTTCACAGCAGCATATAGCTATACTATACCATTTATTTTCCTATAATGTATGCTGAAGCTACACCTTTTTTAACAAAACTATCTGAAATACACTTGCTGATTATAATAATTTAAATACACTGTAAGGTTCCAATTTCCTTTTATGAATGCTAACCCTGGAATAAGAGGTAAAAACATGAAAGTTTATATAAATGCTGCAAGAGCATTACATTGGAGGTGTTGGCCGCAATGTTAGCAGCTTTATGCCCTGCTCTCAGAACATGGTTTTCTGCATAATGCACAGACTGTTGTCAAACATAACCTCTTTTAATCTTTAATTTTATTTAATAGGTTTATTCTGCTAATGCGGCACTGTTCAAGAAGTCACTTATAGGATCTTTCAAGATAGATGTAGCAACAATATACAACCAAAAAGGTAATTTTCCTCAAAACCATGTATACTTTTAAAGCTGTTTCAGTGATTTCAATTAATGTAAGTACCACAGATTCAATCATATTGTTTATATTGGTCATACTGGGCAAAATGAAGTCATGCAAATAAATCCAAACAAAACTTGGAAAGTACAGATACAGTATATCTGCTTATGGAGTCTGGTTAAATGTGGTGACCACAATGAACCTGTTTGTTTACTAATAATGGTTGGCTGGAATAGAGTGTATCATTAGAACTTGGTCACAATTTATTTTTTTTCCTCTCTGAATGTAGCCTTCCAGCTAGATACTCCATATGAGCTCTATATAACTTGTTTTTTTTTTGCCATATGTCCAAAATAAGTAAAGTATGGTGATACTGTAACATGCTATGTCACTTATGTTATTATAAATGCATTTACAATTTGCAAAGGTGCCAAGCCTTAAAACAACAATTATTAAGATACTTACTAGTGGAACAAAAAGAAAAAAGATATTATTTTGCAAGCAAAGAATAATTGCTTTTGAGGTCTGATATCGGGAAGAATCAATATTAATGACTCCATTTTAGCAATGTATGTTTCAGTAGTAGTTATGTACTGATATAGGAGGAATACCTACATATGATAATTTCATTTCCCAAAGGCACACATTAAAATACCATTTGACAAAACCACATGGGGCTGCAAATGTAAATCTCTGCATAATTTAATACACTATTTTATATGTTGCAATGGATAGCAGTATAGCTACAGCTAAGTAATAGGAGTCCTTATATCAGGTCTTAGATTTCCATAAATTATATTCTTACTACTATGTTAAGAAGTATAAAAATACTGCAAGAGCTATTTTGTGACGCAATTAACTTTGGGCCTACTGAAAATATTAAATGATTATTTGACTTTAGTATATAACATTTTTCATTCAAATTTAAAATGTATCTCCTGTCTGAAAATTATACAGGTCAGTGACCTCTATTCTCCAGCTGCATTCAGAAGCTGCTACTTGAAGCCATATTTCTGAAACCTTTTCTTCTTATAGCACACCTTCGTCTTGCTGAACTTTGGCCTTGTTGATAATGTTTGCTACATGTTCTGTAACATTTATAAGCAGATCTATGCTCCTCTGGCTGAGATTTTTCAATTTCTACTCCTAGGCACTCTCCCTCTTTATGTCTATAGTACAATATTGCACGTGTGTTGTTATGCTTCTCTTAAAGTAGTTTTTGTACCTTTCCTCAGCTCTGTTATGTTCTACACAACAACTTCCATACCTCTGGAATAGACTCCCATTGCTAATTAAACAGAGTGATACATTATCTTCCTTCCAGTGGGAGCTGGACAATTGGATGATTATTCACACATTCACCTCTTGCTTTACTGACCTGACCTCAAGAGAGGAATTTCAAACTGAGGGTGCATACTGGCAAGATATAAATGGTCACAAGGCTCAATTCTCTTGGATTACTTCTGTTGGTATGATCCTATGAACAGCCTCTTCTCTGGTTATATTTATTGCTGATGACCAGAATATGTACATGTAAACTTTGTCTATGTTTTGTATTTATTCATGTGTTAGTCATGTAAACCTAATAGCCACAAGTTGCCTTTCAGGAGTGGCCCACGACTATTGTCTGGTTAAGTGCCACTCAGACACACAGAGTAGACAAATGAAGACAGAGGGAAACAAACATAGAGCTACAAGATGAAGCTCAAGCTCATAAACAACACATACATACAGACACACACAAACACACACACACACACACACACACACACACACACACACACACACACACACACACACACACATATATATACACAAACAGATAGCTTTAATCCTCTGTGTGAGACTGACAGTCATTGTTTTATTTCTGCCATGTGTTCTTTATTGCTGATCTGCGACTCCTTAGAACACACCTCTGTGCTTTTTTGAGTTGAATTCTTTACTCATACATTTTATAATACCAAATTTTTACTTTAAAAACTAAAAATGTACACTACTGATATTGAAGCAAAGGTTTTAATTTTAATGTTTGTAGATTACAGACAGAAGTTTTACTGAGCATACCTTAATTTTATTTCAGTGCCAGTTCTGATTAATTTTACAACTAATTTTTGTTGAATATTTAATGTTTCTGATAATAATTCTACCTCTTGAGAATGCAGATATCATTATGTTGTCTGTCAAACATTTCCACTTTCACCAATGCTTTCTAATTCATATACTTTTAATAGTTTAAATGAGTTAATACACCTAGCTTTGCAACTATTTCTGTGTGCAAGTGCTTCACTAAATAAGATGTTTAAACTTCCAGAATTTACTAGAAAATAAGCATTTCTCATTTTATTACCTCTTCAAAGACTAATTTGACAGTCTAGTAGTATCACTTAGAATCTGAAGAGGTAACAAACATCTAATGTTGCAAACATTCTAAAACCATAGATTTACTATATAACAACTTGAAGACTGTAATTTCATTGAAAGAGTTTCATTAAACATGACAGAGTTGAATGGATTTTGAAAATGCTTAGGAAACAAGTTTTGTAAAATTTGCACCATTTAGTAGTCCAACAAATTTGTTCTGTAGCCATGACTGCTAATCTGTTGTTATATTTCATTGTTTTGCAGTTTACTTTTATTCCCAGTATATCAGTTAACACACATAGAGATGATACAGGTGGAAAGGCCCAATACCTAATAAAGTATTGAACAGTGTTTAAATGGTTATTCAAGAGACATTGCCCTGGGAGAAGTTACAGAGGAGCCCATTGTGAGGGCTCTGTTATAGAGGCTGTGCAGGAAAGGAGGGAAGTATGTTACATATGCTATTTGAATGCCATAGAGTGAAAGAGTTTTCTCAAGATAGAGGTAAATATTTAGTCAGGGAGATATGAAGGATGCTGCTTTCATCAAGATTTATGTTAATAGATATACATGAAGGGGAAAAGAAGATGGAAATAAAACATATATTGTTTATGGAAATAACAATACACTGTTTATGAAATTTGCACACTTGGTTGACAGTAATAAATTTATTAGGAGGTGGAAGTCAGAAAAGATTCTGTACCTGGGGCAATATACTATAAAGCAGCACTGGAATCTAAGAAGCAGCTGCAGATGGCAGAGTGAACACTAACAATAGAAGGTAGTCCTACAGTCAAGGACACTGATGAAGACAAATAGCAGTGAAATGGAGTAGTGATTATTTATTTATTTACCAGGATGATCCAGTTGGGCAAAACCCCTTTTCCATGGAGGCCTGAGAAGGAAAGCTCTACATGAATTTATACAAAACAATAAATAAGATTTTACAGCACATTTTTCAACAGTTGTACAGCAGAAAATAAGCAGAAAATTTGACAAGTTATCAATATATGTGAGCAGCATACATTCAGCAAAATTTAATGATACACCTTACATACAGTAGTGAATTGAGATAGATTATAGACCAGAAGTAGAATAAGATCGGCATGAATAAAAAATAGCTACAGGAGATGATGTAGTAATAAGAGAGAGAAAGCTTAGACTATCAACTAGGGTTAAAAGAAATGTCAAAGGAGTTAATAAAGGTTAACACACAATTAAGTGAGAAGAAAAAGTATTTTAGATGGGGTAGAACAAAAGTAAGTCCAATTATACAGGAGAAGCATTTTTAGAATTTTTTTAAGGATTTTGGTGAACAGTCTACACTTAAAGGGAATGGAATAACATTCTATATTTTAAGACCATGACATGAGAACAGAGAGACACCTGCTGAGTTAGTTGATTTGGTCACACTTAATAAGTCTTTATCACTTGACTGTAGGGTTTCATTTTGAATAAACTGAGTAAGAATATTGGCTAAGCTTAGACATTTTTCAGAGTTGTGGGTCAGAGTATGTCTCATAATCAGCTGAAGTAAAACAAACAGTAAGGGGAGTTCTAAGCAAAGCTGTTTTTTTTTAAAGCTATGCAAGGATTTGAACTGTATGGTAGGTTTTCAGCAAATTTTACAAATTTGTCATAGCACAATTCCAGTGTTCTGTGGCTATACATACTTTTGCTTCTTCAGTTAAAATGGGTTAATTATTTAGAAGAGACCAAGTTTTGATGGTTTTTTGACTGTTTCTTTTAAACAGAGATCAAATTTCATATTTTTATCGATTACTACTCCTAGCAGCTTGCCGTGTGAATAGTGGTGTTATTGGACAAGATTATGGTGAGGCTGCACTTGTTTTTTTTGGAATGCTATATGAGTAAAGAGGAGAAGCTTGTTTTTTTTTTCAATGGAGGGGGTTAATAGAAGTTTTGAGGCATAGAACCAAGCCTCTACAGAGCAAAGGGATTCCCATGTTAGCTGCTATAATTTTTCAAAACTTTTAATTGAATGGGTGAGTGTTGAATAATCTGTATTCCGTATGACAGAGGCATGTTTGGTTAATTTATGTAAATCATTAATGAAAATATTAATTGAGTGGTCTTAGACTGGAGCCTTGTGGAACCCCTACAGATATAGGAAGGAACACATGTCAGTGGTCCATTTGATTGCTTGGTGTCTATTAGATTAAGTAACTGGAGACCATGACAGGAATGTACTGTATTGTCCAAGGGAAAAGAGTCTATTAAGAAGTTTATGATGGAACACTAAGGCTTTGGACAGGTCAAGGAATGCTGCTGATATTAGTTTGCTGGTTTTACAATGCTGGTTAGTGTAAGTACAGAAATTGAGGAGTGCAGTCTTGGTGCTGTGATGTGGGTCAAACTCGTGTGGGGTAGGAGAGAGTAGATTGTTTTCCAGTATAGATTTTAGCAGTTGGTGATTGATTCATTTCTGTATGATTTTGGTTTGAGGAGGGGGGTAAATAT
Organism: Protopterus annectens; assembly: GCF_019279795.1. NCBI lineage: Eukaryota > Metazoa > Chordata > Ceratodontiformes > Protopteridae > Protopterus > Protopterus annectens. The sequence goes on along the minus strand of NC_056732.1, from coordinate 82,269,624 downwards.
CAATGGTCTGATAGCTGATGAAGTCTGTTGAGTGCCCAGCTTTGTGAACTGAAAAAATATAAGATTTCTCTATTTCTTTGATGGAGCAACTGATTAGAATACTTACTGGGCAGGCTACTACATCTGCTGCTAGTTTAATATATTCAGGAAGAAGGTTATCTGGGGCGAGAGTGGTAGGTTTAATTCTGAGGAAAAAAATTTGATGAAGGAGATTTGTGTAGGTTTGAGATATATTATATTTGGTTGTTGAACAGACTCTTGTATAGGTATATAGGTAGTTTGTTTTGAGACAACTATCTGAATGATGAAAATGTTAAAATAGATAGCTATACTTTCTGTGAAGTTGTTTTTGTAGGAGTTAGCAGGGTTGTACATTAAGGGTAGATGAGTTCCTTTGTTGATAATCAGACCATTTTATGGTTAGTATGACCTGTATTTTGTTGACTGGTGTAGTAAGATCTTTTATTTCATTTGATCTATTTTTTTGTCCTGATTTCTAAACTGTCTTTAAATCTGGAGATTGGATTCATTTTAAAAAGAGAGAGATGAGCATAGGGGTGAGGATCTCAGCTGTGAGAATGATTGTTATTAGTATTATTGAGAAAAATAATGCCAATATGGAAGAGAGGTATTTTGCTGAGTTGACTAAACCTTGTTTGTTTTATATTATATATGGCATTCACTTGCTGTTAATGAAAAAATCTCACAGCTGTCATGGATACACATGTTTTATAAAATGGCTTAAACTTATTACTTATTTATCTTTGTATCTGTGTACTTGTTAACTGGGGTAGAATTCTGATTTCAGAGGACCATTTTCAAGTTCAGTCTAGAATTACTCCCAACAAATTCTGACAAAATGTACACAGTTTTGATGCTTTGAAAAATAAAGTGACATGATGGTAATCCATATAAAAGAGGAACCCTCAACCTACCACAGTTTACAATACAAAGAAAAATCTAATAGGCACAGTAATTAGCAAGGATATTAAATTGCTTACCGCAGTACTGTAAGATATAAACTAGCAGTGCAGAGAATAGAAAATGAAAGATAAGTAACTGTTTACAATAGTATCAGGTTATGTTGCTGTGGAAAGTGCCATATACATTGTAAAAAAGAAGGGGATGTCTTCAGGGGGCAATGTGTATTAAGGCACGAAAGGGAGAATTGAAAGACCAAGAAGAGGGTGTATAATGTTGAAGTGGGAAAGGGTTAATTAAAAAAAAGGCTGCAAGGTCTACTAACAAGATAGATTAGTATATCACTAATAGGTGTCAATATGATTAGAGGTAGTTGGGAGCTAAAACTGAAAGAAAGAAGATGGTATAAGAACTCTCAAGTAATCCTCTTATCGTAAAGACATTTACATTAGGTAAGTTTAATTAGCTGTTTCTTAGTACAGAGTAAATCTTGCTGAAGGTTGAGATGGCTCTAATATAAAAAGGCACTGCAGTCCTAACAGATTCCATTCTGGTATTGATGTTCATAGCCATTTAGCTCATGCTACATTTATTTTATTTACTATTAGTTTGTTTCTACAGCTTATGCATTACATTTGGACATATTATGGCTACATGTTAATAACATCTTACTTCACATGTTCTCACTGGTATCTGCAACCATAGGCTGCCTTCCAGATGGGGAACAATTCTTCTTGAATTGATGGCCTGTGTTAATGTCTCTTGGCATTTCAGACTTTGAGATGGAGCAGATAACATCAAAGCATTTACTTCATTTCAACAGATACAGCATTGATTACATCTGCCAGTATAATACTAAAAGCTACAATTACCATAAAATATGACAGTCAGACTGCTTGCATTCCTTTTTTGGGTATTATATCTTCACAGAAGATGAACAAATGTTTTAAAATAACCAGTCCCAGTTTACATCTCACTTGTTTACTGTACAGTTACTTTAAAAATAGGTGACACTTTAAAGTAGTTTAGGTCACCAAAAGAGTACATTATAGTTCTTAATTTGCAGTTTCTAAATGTAGACATTTTGTGTTTAGAATTAAATCTGTACAAATCTCTTTATAGAATTATTTCATATAATCCTTTATTTATAAGTCTGTCTTTAGAATTCATTCTATAGAATTCAATGTTTTCAGTTCTGTCTGTAGAACTCTGCTTAGAACTCTATATCATAGATTCTGTCTGTAGAATTATATGCATTGACTGCTGTCAGTAGTGATCCTTCATTAGGATTCTATCATTGCAATGTTCTGTGTAGAATTCTACCTCTAAAATATTTCTTTAGATGTATAGCTACTGAATAATTCTGTATTAGAATTCTGTCATTAGAAGTATATCTATAGAATTCTGCATTTAGAGTTCTTTGTATAATACTGTGTTTAGAAATCTAGCTGGAAAATGTTATTTGTAGAATTCTATGACTATTGTTTTTAGAATTCTTTAGAGAGAATTCTGTGATTAGAAATCTACATGAACAAATCTATGTTTGGAATTCATTATGGACAATTATATGTTCAAAATGCTAGCCATAGAATATTATCTGAGCATTATGTGGTACAAGATCTATTGGTAGTTTTCTGTGGCTAGAAATCTATCTGCAGAACGCTGTATCTAGAATTCTATCTGCAAAAATATGTGTTTAGAATTCTGTATGTAGAATTTTGTGATATGAATTTTATCTGCAGAATTCTGGGTTCTATATTACAAGATCGAAGCTTTACTTAATCGAATAAGTAACGCTCGAACTTATAATATTGAAACCGTAAATTGTCGAACAGTGGATTTAACCCAGGGAAGCACTTCCCTTGGCCGTTATGTGGAGTATGCCCATTTCTCTAATTTGGAGTGATCTTGGAGTTGGTATAGTTAGGTAGAGGGGTGTGAGGGGCACACCCCCCACTTGATTTCATATGTAAAGTTTTTTTTTTGATTCAGCCAAGGGAAGTGTTTCCTTTGGCTGAATTGGCCGTTCAACAATTTTAGTTGTTGATATTACAAGATTGAGCTTTAGTTATGCAATGAATTAAAGCTTCAATGTTGTAATATAGACGCAAATTCTGGCTGGAGTGCGGGGAGTGCCTTCTGTGTGGAGACTACATGTCCTCCCCACGGTTGGGTGGGCATTCGAAAGACATGCGTAAATGGGTGTGCCCTCGTGGAAGGTTGAACATCAAGCTGGCACCTCAGCGTTTGTGAAAATCTACTGCCAATCATTATCGGACCGGAGTTCCGCTATGGTGACCGCTAACCAGGAAAAGCCGAAAGACAAACAACAACAAATTCTATCACACAACTTTGTGTTTAGAATTCAGTTTCAAGACTTCTGTTTGCAGAGTTTTGCATTTAGAATTATTTGTATAAGATTAAGCATTTAAACATCAATCAGATGAATTGTGTTTAGAATTCTGAATGTTTTTTTCTGAGAAAAAAAAACTCAATGTTTAGCATTCTGCCTCTAGTACTCTTTGTTTAGACTTCTACCCATAGAATGCTGTATGTGTCATTCTCAGTTAGAATTCCAAGTGTTTAGAATTTTTTTATAAGTAATTAAACCTAAGCGCTATTACAAAAGCATAAAACAGTAAGTTAATAATATGTAAGGAGAAATGGAAGCAAACAACAAATCAACTAAGCCTCGAATACCAGTTTACATGGATATTGTTTTGTGCAGGTGTTTGAAACCAACAAGTGTCAGGTTTGATCTAAGCTAATCAGACAAGAGATTCCAAGAACATGGTCCCTGGTACAATAAGGAATGAGCCTCCCATGCTTAATCCACGAGAAGAGGAATGCAAGGTGCACTCAGGCATTACCAGCTGAGTAGTTCCTTGAAATACTGGGGTCCCAAATTGTAAAGTACCCAGTAAACCAAAGCAAGAGTTTTTAGAGCAATGGTAGACTAATGTTGAGGTGGCTGCAGACTCTGTAGCACAGTGTAATGTAGTGGTATCTAAGGACCCCATTTAGTAACCGTGCAGTAGAATTCTCCACCAGCTGTAATCAGTCAAGCTCAGTATCTGGTAGCCTTAGGTATAGGCCATTGCAATACTCCCAGGAATGTAGAGACTAAATCAGGTACAATGCTGAGTGGATCAGCTGTTAGAATAAAATTTTTAGTCAGTGATGCTCTTTATATTTTAGCAAAATAATTTGACAGTGGCAGACACTTGATCAATAAATGTGATCCATTCGTCAAAAAATGCACCAAGAATATACACCTTAGAAACAAACTACAGCCTTTTACCACTGTAAATAATATAGAGTAATAAATCTGGGGCTGACAAACTACAGACTTAGCATAGATGGTCAAAGCAGTCATTGTACTCATATTAAGGTAAAGATAATTAAGAATAATACAGTTATGGATACATTTCACATCAAAAGCAAGTTTTTTAGAGTCACGGAGAATATTGAGTTACGAAGAGATATAGCAGCACCATATCATTAGCATAGGAGTAGAAATTTAAATTTCTACTTTAGTTAATATCCCCAAGAGAGGCCATGCACATGATAAACAATAATGGACCTAAGACAGACAACTCAACACTCACATATCAGAAGGGAAGGAGAGGAGTAGTTAGCTACTGGCAAAACTTGGTATGTCCAGTAAGGCAACCAGCAAACCATCAGCTTGCAATACTGAGAAGCTGCTGTAGTAGGTCAAACAATTTTATAATACTTCATGGTCCACTGTGTAACATGCAAAGGAAAGATCCAAAATTACCAAGATGGAATAACATCACTGATCCTCCACCACAAAGAAATTGTCTCTTATCTATAAGATTATGTGTTTAGATTTCTACTGGTAGAATTCTGTGTTTCAAAGTCAACCTGTATAATTTTATCTATATTATTTACTTTCTAAAATTGTGTTTTTAAATTTCATTTTAAATTCTAGGCTAGAGATATATCTGTAGGACTGTTTGTTTAGAAGCCTACCTGAAGAATTACATTTGTGGATTTTTTTGTTTAGAACTCTATATTTTGAATTCTATCTCATCTCTAAAATTCTATGTAGAGAATACTTTTTGTAGAATTATGTGCTTAAAAAATCTCTCAAAAGAATGATGTGCACATAGTTATATATCTACAAGTCTATCTAGAGAGTTAGAGTTCTAGCTGTAGAAATTTGTAGAGTGAGCTGTTCTTGCAGATTTCCACATTTAGGCTTCAATCTACAAAATTCTATGTGTAGAAATATATGCTTAGAATTCTGTATGTAAAATGCTGTGCTTTGAAACAGATTTAGAATTCTGTTTAGTATTCTTACTATAGAACTCACTATTTAGAGTAAATTGTATCAGCAGACACCATTTGTACAATTCTCTGGTTCGAATTATGATAAGCATTCCATGCTTAAAATTCTATCCAGAGAATTCAGAGAATTCATAACTTTGTTGGTAGACTTCTGTGCTTAGAATTCCTTTACTAGAAGTCTGTGTTTACAATTCTGTGATTGGAATTATGCCAGCAGAATTCCATGTTTAAAATTTTGTTGGAAGAAATATTTCCTTTTAATTCCATTACTGCAATTCTAAACTTAGAATTCTATCTGCAGAATTCCAACAATAGAATTCAATCCATTGAATTATGTGTTTAAATTTCTATTTGAAGAATTCTGTGTTTATAATTTTTATCTTTAATAAAGAATGCTTAGAGTACTGCAAAGAGACTTCTATCTGTAGAATTTTGTTTTTAGAAATACAGCTGTTGAATTCTGTGTTTAGAATTCTATATGTAGACTTTTGTCTGTGGATTATTTCTGTAAAATTGCATCTCTTGATTTATGCATGTACAATTCTGTAGTTATAATTTTGTGCTCACACTGTCTGTATTCTTCTTCTTTAGAAATCTGTATAAAATTCTATATGAAGAATTACACCTGTAGAACTGTATTTGTATCTTCTAAGTTTAGAATATCAGATGTATAATTCTGTGTTTAGAATACTTTGGGTGGCATTCTTAGTCAGTGCACAATTGCATGCATGCATCGTTCGTACTTAAGCACAGATCTGACATGATTCGTATAAGTTATTTATTCTAACACATGATGGCCTTGAATAAACATATTCAAATGAAGGAATAATGAGATGGTAATGAGAAATGATGTAAATCTTCTTGCTCTAATAAGTTCAATTCCAGCCTGGTTGCTAGTCATAGTAATTTCCATGTCATTTGCAGACACGTTATCAAAGGCAAAATTGTGCCTTTTGCATTTATTTTGCAGCTGGTGGTGATGTTCTCTCCTGCTGCTTGTATTGCTATTTCTCACTATAAGCTGCTTATCTTGGTTGAGCCAAAACCACTTGCACTCAGTAGTAATTGCTGGTCAAAAGGCAGAGATATAGATAGAGAATTGCTCATCATATTTTTGATAATCAGGAAATCATTGAAAGGTTTAGAGTGGATGCAGTGATTAGTGAGCATGTATGGCTACCAAATGGAAACAGGGGGATTTGTTGCCTTCCTATCTCTGTTGATACTAAGGTATGTATAACCCTATATATATTTGTCACAGAATCTGAAAGAATTGATAAGACTGCAGTATACAGACAGATGAAGACACACTGAGTATTTCTCAGGCTTCACCCTTGAAGATACTTCAGCAGTTCTTTGATATATTCTTGACACATATGGATCGCTACATCCATTTCCTAGCATTACCTCAGGACTGAGCCCAGACTAAACATGCCTTTTATGGAGTGACATATTTTTCTGAGGTGCTTGGTGTGGTAAACTGCTCAAAAGTTGCCATTAGTGTCCCATCAGGTCCATGGGGGGAGTGGTACTAGAATAGGAAGAGCTACCATTCCATCCAGCCAGATAGTGCGTGATGCATGGGGGTACATGAGGGTGCATCACCAACATATCATCCCAACATCCTGTTAGTGACCATGATTCCCGTATCTGGCACACTAGCTCACTCTAGCAAATCTTTCTCCATGGTATGATGACCCATGGCAACTTTGTTGCTAACTGGAAATGTTAATTTTAATTTTCTAATTAATTGTTCTTAGTAAAGAGCACTGCTTATACTGAACCATACTTCCTTTATTTTGTCACCCCCTCCATTTTCTTTGTTTTTTCATATTTTAGGTAATCCATATATCCACAGGAATTATGTCTTATAATTCCTGTAAGAAATCTGATGGGAGCAGTAGAAGATAATTTTAATACAACCCTGCCTGAGACTCATATTGCCATCACAAGAGATTCTGGCATGTTAAAAGTCCATTTCAGGTGCTTGGATGAATCTGGGGGTGCCCTTCAGTAGGGTTCAGCTACTACAGGAAGGATGTTTACTGCACGTTACATTCTGTACAACATGATCATGCTCTGGTCTGGGAGGAAGTGATCCATGATGTCACTGCAGCTCCCAGTACAAGTCCTGCCATGATTAGTGATGACCAGCTGGCAGCAGTAGTATGGGACCCCTGGTAGTAGGCTTTTGCATTGTATATGGCAGTGCAGGAAAAGAGGAATGTCTAGTCCACAACTATGGACCATGACATTCAGGTTAGTGTTTCTTTTTTTATAAAACCACATAGAGTATAATTGATGCATGCAGTAATATGTGTGGGCTCTGTTGTGTGGTGCATGATCTACGTCCCTGTTTAACAGACATTTTCTCCTATCGTTAAATAGTTTTTAGTAAAGGCAATCATATTACTATTTATTACAGTTATACATGATTGTTCACTGATACCTGTTCAGTAATTTCAAGTGGCATCATGTAAGGATTATTTACATTTGTTATTGTTTGGCAGAACATATTTTCTTTAAGCACTCAAGTTATGTGTGTATACACTGAAATCTGCTGAAATGATGATTTATTAAACAGAGTTATTTTGCTAGTTGACTAATTTGAGATCACAAATTTGTATGTACTACAATATCTAAACTTACATTTAAAATGATTTCATACCTTGCACTGAAATGGAAAATGCTTTACATTTTTTTTAATTATATGTTTTCCCAGTTTTACTTATGACATATTATAAATGCTTTGCTCTTCTCTAGTAAGACACCACACATTTTAATTTATTATGTCATACACACCAACCTGTGTCCTTGGAAACAGTTATCATCATTTCAGCAGTGCTGAGGGTGAAGTGGCAGCAGTGCTAGTACTGATGGCAGGGCACTCATGTAATCATGTTTACGTCAAGTGCTAGTACTGATGGCAGGGCATTCGTAATCACATATAAGTGCAGTGCTAGTACTAATGGCAGGGCAATCATGGAGTCATGTTTAAGTGCAGTGCTAGTACTGATGGCAGGGCAGTCACGGAATCATGTTTAAGTGCAGTGCTAGTACTGATGGCAGAGCACTCATGGAATCGTGATTAACTGCAGTGCTAGTACTGATGGCAGGGCACTCATGTAATCATGTTTAAGTGCAGTGCCAGTACTGATGGCAGGGCACTCAAGGAATCATGTTTAAGTGCAGTACTAGTACTGATGGCAGGGCACTCGTGTAATCATGTTTAAGTGTAGTACCTGTACTGATGGCACGGCACACATATAATCATGTTTAACTGCAGTGCTACTTCTGATGGCAGGGCACTCATGGAATCATGTTAAAGTGCAGTGCTAGTACTGATGGCAGGGCACTCGTGGAATCATGTTAAAGTGCAGTGCTAGTACTGATGGCAGGGCACTCATGGAATCATATTTAAGTGCAGTGCTAGTACTGATGGCAGGGCACTCATGGAATCATGTTTAAGTGCAGTGCTAGTACTGATGGCAGGGCAATCACAGAATCATGTTTAAGTACAGTGCTAGTACTGAAGGTAGGGCACTCATGTAATCATGTTTAAGTGCAGTACTAGTACTAATGGCAGGGCATTTGTGTAATCATGTTTAAGTGTAGTGCTAGTATTGATGGCAGGGCACTTGTGTAATCATGTTTAAGTGCAGTGCTAGTATTGATAGCAGGGCACTCATGGAATCCTGTTTAAGTGCAGTGCTAGTACTAATGTCAGGGCACTCATATAATCATGTTTATGTGCAGTACTAGTACTAATGGCAGGGCACTCACATATTCATGTTTAAGTGCAGTACTAGTACTGATGGCTGGGCACTCATGAAATCATGTTTAAGTGCAGTACTAGTACTGATGGCAGGGCACTCATGGAATCATGTTTAAGTGCAGTGGTAGTATGAATGGCAGGGCACTTATGGAATCATGTTTAAGTGAGTACTAGTAGTGATGGCAGGGCACTCCTGTAATCATCAAGAAAATCATCGCACAAGCAGTATACAGACAGTGAGAGCGAGTGAGCCCTGAAATATTCCAATGTGTGCTTTAAATCAAGCCAACACACCCAGTTCAGTACAAAGATCCTTTCTTTATTCAGACAAACAAGAAGGTATAAGCGTTTTCGTCCAAAAATAAAAGCAGGAACTTCATCAGGTACAAGGAAATTAAGGAAGTGAACTGTTTTAAATAGGAAATCTTACATGACATCACTTCCTGGATTAGTGAAAACCACTCCCAAGTCTGAAACAGTCTTCTAGAACAGAAGTCAAAAACACTACACATAAATGTTTCAGCACAAAACAGTATAAATATCAAAATATAAAAATATATAAAAATACATATAAAAACTGATTGTGCAAATGTCAACAAATGGCATGTAAAGAAACCCCCGCATCAAACCAATGAAGTTGCAACTAACATGGACATTGAAATTGATTCAATGGATGAACATTTTTTAGGGAAGAAAACTTTCCCCAATTAAGACGGTCAGAATGCCTCATGAATCAGCAGGGGGGTACAAACTTTCAGAACTTTTAGAACAATCATTTTCAACCCCCTGCACAGAGAGGCAATGGCCGAGTGAACAGGGGAAGCAACTATCATCCATGGAGGGGGAGGAGACAATAGAGACTGATATTTCATCACAGCCTGTACCTGACATTGTTCGAGGGGAAAGTTCCCCAACTTTACATATTGACCTAAACAGTACTGGAGACTTTAAAGCTTGCAATTATACTGACATTTCCTTGAATATAACTACTTGTGACCTCTTGGCAAAAGGTTTTATGTTTGTTCCTAGTCAATACTTAAACACTGTGAATACACTGGTTGATTTAAAACTTTATGTGAGGAAATTGAATTTACAGGTTTTGTTTCAAGGGGTAGAACAGGTAAGTCAACCACTCAAGGTATCCAGTTCTTACAATCCCCCCACCCATCCTATTTTAGCATCCTTTGAGAGAATTTGTGAACTCGATATTAGAAATCTGGGTAACAGGTTTAGAAGCAATAGTTTCAGTAGTAATTTAACTAAAGAAGATGAGCTTAATTGTTTAAAACATCTATATGGTGTCAGAATAATGAAACCAGATAAAGGGGGTGGGGTTGTCATTATGAGAACTGATGACTATATCAACAAAATTAAATCTGTCTTGGAGACTGATACTTACTGTGAAAGTTCCCTAAATGAGTTAAATGGCACATACAATAGAATAAGTGGGTACATCCAGGACTTATTTATTGATGGTCTCATTTCAATCCACGAACTACACTATCTGACAGTGGAATTTCCAATCACACCCACAATTTTTGGTTTGACGAAACTCCATAAAAACATTTAACAGCCACCCATGCATCCCACTGTTGATGCCCAGGGATCAATCATGCACCCCTTGGCCAAATTTCTGGATACTGACCTGAAGAAGTTACTTTTGGATGAACCCCACTTATGTATTGATTCCTGGGACTTCTTAAGGAAAATCAATAACACTTGTTTTAGGTCCGACTTTTTATTTATTACAATTGATGTAGTAGATTTATATTCTGTCATCCCACATTCCATCGGGGAGAAATGGTTTTGTGATTATTTGTTTTCTAAGAGAATACCCCAGGATAAAATCAATATGTACGAACAGATTTTGGATATGGTGCTGAGAAGCAACTTTATCTTGTTCAACAATCAGTATTATTTATAAACACAAGTGGTTGCTATGGGTTCAGCATGTGGGGGGCTGTACACCAATACTGTCATGTTGAAATGGGAAAAACGTACTTTGAAACAATCAATATATTTCTGATTCTGTCATACTTACATGAGGTATTTGGATGACATGTTTATTTTATGGGAAGGCCCTAGAGACCAAATTGTTGAATTCATTAACTATATTAACAACTCAACCCCCTTTTGAGGTTCACATATAGTGTTAATGCATGTGAAATTTCCTATCTTGATGTTCTGTTAAAGAAAGATCTGGAACAACAGAGATTTGTGGCTGAAATTTTCAGAAAAGAAACCTATTCTAATAGTTTTCTGCATTTCGACAGCTGCCACCCATTCACTCAGAAACGTGGAGTTATTAAGGGGCAATTTGTGTGTGCAGCACGAATGGTGACAACTTGGATAGGTTTCACAAGAGAATGCCTTAACCTGAAGGAAATGTTCTTGAGAAGAGGTTATCCCCCCAATTTAATTGACCACATCATGAAGGAGGTTAGTGAGAAAAGACAATGCGGGTATTTTGCACCTGTTTTGGGTACCCCTAATACTGACCATCCCGATTTGACTGGGTTGAACATAACTGAAACAGTCACAGACACTGTTGTGAATGACCAAACAATTGTCCATAACCAGGAAATATATAGGGGGCACCATTCCTCTGGGTCTGAAGTAACTAATTACCACACAAGTTTTTCAACTGTCTTCTCAAATGATGCATACACTATTAAAAATATTCTGTGTAAGAATCGGAGTTTGTTGAGTAGTAACAGAGATTTTTTTTAAATCTTAGGAGAAAAACCTGTGTGTGTTTTCAAGAAGGGCCCTAACTTGAAGAACATTTTCGAATGTAATAATGGAATCTATAGGAAGGATCAGATGATTAAGTGCGAGGCATGCAAATTTTGCCCTTTCATTTTGGAAGTTAGTGAATGTGAAATTAATAGAACGAAAATAAAAATACCTAAGAGGTGTAGTTGTTTAACTGAAAGAGTGGTCTATTGTGCTTTATGTTCCTTTTGCCCATGTTTTTATGTGGGGAAGACGGAACGTAAGCTTAAAAATAGGATCAGCGAGCACCTTAGGAATATAAGGGATGCTAGTGAAGTGAATGCACTTGCTAGACACATTAGTGAGTACAACAATCACTAGTTCAAATTTGTAGTACTTGAAGTCCAAAAAAGACATAATAGGGGGGGCAGCCTGGCCATATTTACTCGAAAAAGCTGAGTTGCTATGGCAATTACAACTTGATGCCACTCATTGGCCAGGCTTAAATGGCAGCCTTTCCATAAGCGGTCTGCTTAAATTGAGGGCTCTTGAGAGGTGAAGCATTCCCTTTAGATATGGATATGATACAATTTTTTTTTTTAATGGCCTTCATAACTGTCATATGTATATGTATATGAAATGTATTCATTTGTTCCTAATTGATTTTTAACTGTATGTATATTTTACTTATATGTTTTTATATACATATATATTTTTTAAAAGCATTTTATATATACACATATTTATTCTTGTGTTTATAATACATATTTTAGGGTGTTGACATTTGCACAATCAGTTTTTATATGTATTTTTATATATTTTTATATTTTTATATTTATACTGTTTTGTGCTGAAACATTTATGTGTAGTGTTTCAGACTTCTGTTCTGGAAGACTGTTTCAGACGTGGGAGTGGTTTTCACTAATCCAGGAAGAGATGTCATGTAAGCTTTCCTATTTAAAACAGTTCACTACCTTAATTTCCTTGTATCTGATGAAGTTCCTGCTTTTATTTTTGGAACAAAAGCGCTTATACCTTCTTGTTTGTCTGAATAAAGAAAGCATCCTTGTACTAAACTGGATGTGTTGGCTTGATTTAAAGCACACATTGGAATATTTCAGGGCTCACTAGTTCTCATTGTCTGCATACTGCTTGTGCGACAATTTTATATTTTACTCCTCTAATCATGTTTAAGTGCAGTACTAGTACTGACGGCAGGAAGGCACTCGTAATCATTTTTAAGTGAGTGCTATCCTCATAATAGTGCATTTTAATTGTTTTTTTGTTCTGTTGTAAACTTTACTATTGCTCAAATATGCTGATAATAGATTGGCTCTTAATAGTGTTAAACACTGCAATTTGCATGTAATGTCCACCATCTTTATTTCCAAATTATTCTCTACAACCAAAAGCATTATCATTACAGAAATGAAATCCATGCACATGCAAAGCCTCTTAATTCCGGGTTTGTATTGTGCACACACATGCTGTGCAATTATAATTTTATTTATTTATTTGTTTGTTTGTTTTTTGCATTTAAAGTTAAGTTAAGTTTAAAGTTAAAGTTAAGTGTATTGAAAGGCTTGGTAGGGAAATGCTATCTTTCATATTTTAAGTACCTGAGATGTCTAGCCTCAGTCACAGTAGGTCAAGATCAAACAACATATCCTAAAGATAAGGTAGGTGAAGGTGCATATGATCTTGAAGAGGGTTTTTTATGTGAGCTGGCTGTTGACTTGCTGTAATGGTATGACCTACTGGATGAAGTTGATCCTGTAAACAGTAATCTAATAGTGCTGTAGGAATGGGACATGGATATTGTGTTTTTTATCCAGATGACATTACTGTGGGTCTGTAGACACTGGCATTGAGGTGCATGGGTTGTTTCCATGTACAATCTGTAGTGTAATGTCACTATGTTCTTGACTTTGTGATCCAGTTTCATTTTCTGCAGAGTTATTAAAATGTTGTGGGATGTGTGATCCTTCCTTTAAACTTGGTGACTATGTGCCACTTTCTTCAGGCTGTCTAATAAATTTAATTATGTTATCATCATTATGAGCCATTCTGCTGCTGATATGCTCTAAATTTACTGGTACAGTGGGACTGCTCATTTCTGCTGCTGAACCTGTAAATTAATTGATTACATTACTACTCAGATACTAGAGTACATTACTGTATGGTACATAATGAGGAGTGGTAGGCACTTACTATACACACTCTTTTCAGTGTCATTATGTGCAGAAGTAGAGGGTTCACCTGTCACTAATAGAGGTCATTTCTTACATGTAATAATTTCACTTGAGAAGTCATTTCTGTATGTAAATATGTTACAGAGATCAAACTAGCCTTAGTAAGCAGATGTCTGTTGATGCTGCAGATGTGTGTAATAGCCAATGAGTATGCTAATGCCATCCTTATCTGTTTCATAGTCATCCCCTCAATGAAGAAAAGGTATTCCTCATAAGGTGTAAAAAGAAAAAGTGAGGTCCCCCACAGCAGTGATGTGGGCAGTGGAATTCTGCCTTGCCTTTGGTCTGGCATGTCCAACCATCATTGGCTGTCTTCTTGTATTGTGTAAATGTGCAGTTCCTTCTGCCAGCAACATTTATATCCATAATCCAAGGAATGTTATCTTTTCTCTGACTGGATCCCTGCTTTGCATCATTCAATTACTTAAAACAACATGCAAAAGTGATATACTAAAGTTAGATCTAGTCAGCAGCCAATGAACACAGTAATGAAAGTATGCCTGCTTTCCTCACCAACAAATCAAAGATCTGGGTACAAAATATTTATGCTGACACAACATCCATATTCTTACACATACTATGAATCAAACTTCACCCAGTTAAAGCTATGCAGTATTAACCTGTATAGCATCATCCCAAAATGCAAAATAGCAATACAAACAGTTATCATTACACTGCCATCTTATGCCATTGCTAACAGAGTCAAAATCCTTCCCTACTACTTCTGTGTATTTACTCTGCCATGATTTTACATTCATGAGTTAGCAATCCTGTGCCAAAGTACAACAGCATGTATTGCAAAAACACAATACATTGATGGAAATGCAGTGCATCAGACTCCGCTCACTTGAAATTCTGTATTAATATCCTATATAGCATAATATACAAACACAAAAAAGGTATTGCAAACATTTATCTTTCACATTGCCATCAGCAGTCAATTTCCCATACCTTTCCAGTACTACCATCATGAAAGTTTATTTATGAATAACACTCATGTCATCAACATTAATATGAATCAACTGCATCTGCCAGTCACATCAGTGGAAAACATGGTTCTCCTTCTAATAATTGTATAAATTGAATCTGTGCTGTTTCAAAATGATTTATAACTATATTGCTATTTTTATCTTACTTTACCAACTTTGTACTTTCCCATAATTCCTGCTGTCCCCAATCTAAAGTATATACAATGATATTAAAGTTATTCACATAATATCAGGTTTACGTAAGCATTTTGTATGCAGATTAAGTTGCATTCCATTTATCTCTGTGAAAGTCAACAATATGTGAATGCTTATGTCAACAGATTCATGTAAATAGTCCTCTGGATGAGTTGCACTAAGATGTGTTCAGCTAAGCAGGCCTGAGGAATGAGCAAACAAGTTTAATATAGCTCAAATTTTCCTATGCATAGAAAATAAAAATGGAGTCAACAACAGTTAGGTTACATAACTGTGAAGTCTAATCCATGCCCACCTCATATGCTGTAATACACTTCATTACCTCAAACCACTCAACAGTTTAACGGGAAGAGTTATTTGTCAAGTGAAGTGAATGAAAAAAAAAACAATATTAACTGATGCACTACTTAAAAACACATGTTCAAATATGAGTAATGCATGACTTTAAAGTCAGTTGTGCAAATAAAGGTTAATACATTAATGTGCAGAAGCAAAATACATATGAGCAAATGACAAAGTAATGCCATACCACAAAACTATAAAACTATAAAATATAAAACTATATAAAAATTACTCATATCTATGTAACAATGCAGTTTGGTAAACCAAATTTGCCAATAATAGCAGTTCTACTCTTAGTGACCCTACTTGGCAGCTGGGTTTGGTTGTGGGGCAATCACACCCCAGAAAGTGCAGTTCTCACTCTCTGACCAACAGACACATAGTTACATTCTTCACTTTGGTATTGGCACTTTGAACAATGGCAACAAGTGTGAAGGCACAAGGCTGAGCCCCAGGCTCATCTGATAACTGTCAAAAATCATGGGTTACCTTCTGCAGGAGTCGTACCTGGACAAAATTAAAAGAGTAGTACTCTGCACTGAGTGAAAAAGATTATCTGGTAAGAGTTGGTTGAGAATCTGTCATGGCAGAAAGGGATCACCCACTCTGGGTCCCAGTGCCAGCACAAGTACGGTGATTGCCAGAGGTGAAAGCCTGACCAGCTGGCTGAGTGGGTAGATCAGGCTAAGGCAAGAAGGCCAGAGTTCTTCATTAAGTATTTTAACATTTTAGTTTTAAATCTTACTTAAAGCAGGTTTTAAAAAATGTCGGATAAGTATTACATAAATGCACGTAAATGTAAGAGATGTCTGTGCAAGTGCAACTATCTATCGATGTGTAATTAAAACGTTATAAGCAACCACAAAGATGTATGTAAACAGAAATGCATCAATATACAAATGTGACATGTTTATATGCAGACATGCTTTTGTGTATAAGTACAAATGTATATATATATATATATATACATACATATATATATATATATATATATATATATATATATATATATATACATACATATATATATATATATATATATATATGTGTGTGTGTGTGTGTATATGGGTCCTAGTCAGATTGTTGAAACATGGTTCATCGAAACCGTATTTCGGCAGACACCAGTTAGCGAAAGTGCATTTTATCAAAGAAAACATGCAGTTTGCATGCACTGTTAGTTGTAAAACAACGTATAGTGTTGATTTCCAACTAACCAAACTATCGCTGACATTGTGGTACAGTGGGGATAAGGGAACATTCCCAGTGCGATCTCGGAGTGAGAATAGTAAAGTAGGGGGTGTGTGGGGTGCAGGGGGCCTTGGCCCCCTGCATAACACTGTTTGACTACCAAAACAACAGAGGCCTCCAAAGCAGACACCCAAGCAACCACCACCTCAAGACATAGCAAATGCAACACATAGTTCACAAAGTCAGTGTGCTAAACAGTCACAGCCCTTAAGGCCAAACAACATGCCAGACACACTTGTAATAGGTGACTCCATAGTCAGGCACACTGACGTCCCGCTCACCAGACTGAACAAGGAGAGGGTCACAGTAAGCTGCCTGTCGGGAGCTAGAATCCGCCACATAACACAAGCACTCAGGTCACTCATCAGCAAGTACACATATGACTCAGTCATTGTACATGCAGGTGTGAACGACCTGAGACGTACCTCCCTGGACTACATGAAAAGAGACATAGAGGAGCTCTCTGATTATGTAGCCCAGGCTGGTATGACCCTGACCCTGAGCAGCATCTTACCCTCACCAAGAATGATGCCACAGTACAAAGACAAAATGATCAGTTTTAACAATTGGCTTAATTACTGGTGTCATTCTAAGGGGATCCAGTGTCTGTCTGCTTGGGATGACATGCTTGACAAGCCACGCTGCTTCGCAAGGGATGGTTTGCACCTGTCACCCCTGGGCTTCCGGATATTGGCCAAGGCTCTTGCCACCCCCATAGTGCCATGGTTGGGCAAGGCTCAAATGACAAACCTACCTCCCTAGAAAACACAAGTGGAAAAAAGCTAAGGGTAATGCTGCTCAATGCCAGAAGTCTAAACCTCAAGATGCACGCCCTCGAAGCCCTCCTCAGTATGGAGAACATCGATGTCTGTGCAGTGACTGAAACCTGGTTCAAGGCTCCTGAGAGCACCCCAGCACTATCAGGTTTTACCTCATATCATGCTTTCTGGCCCCAAAACTTGGACAGAACCACAAAAGGAGGAGGAGTATCCATTTTCATCAAAGATACCCACACCTCCAGGTTAGTGGCAACGCACAAAGCGTCGGAGACTATCCAGGTGCAACTAACCATAGGCAAAACTGCCTTACAGTTTGTAGCATGCTACAGACCACCCTCTCAAACTCAGGAACCCCACACAGCCTTCCTGAAGACACTGGAGAGTATGAATGTCTCTCCAAATACCATCATTTTGGGAGACTTCAACTACCCAAACATAGACTGGGAACATTACTCAAGCCCCAACACTCTAGCCCAAAGGTTCTTAGAATTCATAAACTCAAATGCAATGGAACAACTAGTCACCATTCCCACAAGAGGAGACAATATACTAGACCTGATCATCACAAACATGGGGACAAAATGCTCCACACCGGAAGTACATCCCTCTTTGGTAAGATCAGACCATAAATTAATCTCACTGGAAATCCACATCCCGCCCCCACCCCTGCACAAAAGACCACAGTGAAGAACTTTTCAAAAGCAAACTTCACACTTCTTAAGACTGAAGTGGTATCTTTCAAGGCCCCTGGGCCAGTGGAAACCACAACCCACACTGCTGAATCCTTTGCAAATGCCTTCTATGGGCACCTTCAAGAATGCATGGATCATGCAATCCCAAATAAAACCAAGACCCATTCCCCCAAAGGCAGGCGACGGGTCTGGTGGACCCCAGCCATAAACAAACTTTACAACAGAAGGAGGAAGCTACTACATGACAGAGCAAAATCCCTAAAAGGTAAGGCATCTCTGATCAGTACTAGCAAAAAACTACGATCACTCATAAAATCATCCAAGGCCAACTTTGAGAGAAAAATCGCAAATGACACAAAAGACAATCACAAGGCCTTCTTCAGCTATGTTAGAAACCTGGGTGGAAACTCCCAGATATGCTCAGAGTTAGTCCAAAATGACACAAAATACACTGAACCCACTGACATTGCCAACATTCTGGCAGACAGGTTCAGTGCAAATTTCTCCTCCCCTCCCCAAAAGGAGAAATAACTATCCCAGCAGAGTGTAGCCTCCCTAACATCTCAGATGCCCAGGTGAGAGCCGCCCTCTCTAAAGCTAAAAACACAGCATCAATGGGACTGGATGGTGTCCCGGGTTGTGTGCTACATGAACTCCAAGAGGAACTAAACCCACACATAAGGCTGCTGTTTAATCTTAGCCTTACCACAGGATTCATACCCAAAGAGTGGCGTACGGCAACAGTGGTCCCACTTCACAAAGGCGGTGCTTCTACGGACCCTGGAAATTACCGCCCCATAAGCCTGACGAGCCTGGTCTGCAAAGCTATGGAGAGGATCATTATGGAACTCATAAACAAAGACATTGGGGACCTACAGACATTGGATCCTACCCAATTTGGCTTTGTCAAGGGCAGATCCTGCCTTCTGAACTTGGTCGACTTTTTTGAAACAGTCACTAAGGCCATTGATGAGGGTAAGGCAGTTCACACAGCCTACCTTGACCTTGCAAAAGCCTTTGACACAATACCCCACTCGGGCATCATAGACAAACTCACCAGCTTAAATGTAAACCCATATGTCACAAGATGGGTTGCAAACTGGCTCAAGGACAGAACCCACAGGGTCAGAGTTGCTGGAGCTATGTCAGACTCTAAGCCAGTCACAAGCGGTGTCCCACAGGGCTCAGTCCTGGGACCCCTCTTGTTCGGCATTTATTTTTCCGAGGTACAGGCAAACATAGGAGGATTGTGGCTGACAAAGTTCGCAGATGACTGCAAACTGGGCGCCATAATTGATATTCCAGCAGACACAAACATCCTTCAGAGAGGCCTCATAGAAATGGATAATTGGTGCCAGAGCCATGGCCTTAAGCTAAACGCCAAAAAATGTATAGTCATACCCTTTGGGAAAAACAAGGTGGCGACAAATTACCACATAGGCGGTAATCCATTAAGTACGGAAGAGGTAATCAGGGACCTAGGGACCCAGGTTGACAGTAACCTCTCATTTGACACTCACATAGCCAAAGTGGTTAGGAAGACCTTCTATATTGCCCACCTTATCATGAAGGGTTTCACATTTAGATCAAGAGAGGTCATTGTGCCCCTGTACTCTTCTCTTATCAGGCCAATGATTGAGTACAATGCCCCATTTGGGATGTATCTCACCCGACACCTGCAGCAGTTGGAAAGACCCCAAAAGTTCCTCACCAAGAGGATAAAGGGTCTTAAATATATGTCATATGCTGCCCGACTGAAAAGACTCCAGCTCTATTCAGTCGCATACCGCCTACTCAGAGGTGATCTGTGCCTGACGTACAAGGCCATGTCCAATCCTGAATTAATGGACATGCTCCACCTCAGAAAATCCAAATCCATCAGAGCCATGAGAACAAGTGACTTAAACCTCAACACAGAAATAAATAGAACGTGCTGGAGGGACAGATTCATAACCCAGAGGCTCCCTACACTCTGGAACAGAATCCCAGTCCATGTTAGGCAGAGCCCCTCACTGACTCTATTCAAGAGAAATCTCGACGAGTGGATGGGAGATCGTAGGTTTACCCCGGGGGTCATCTCTTTGTCACTACTAGACAGAGGCATAGTAAACTAAACCCTAAAAGGGCATAGTATTCTCATCCTAAGGGGTGGTGTAGGCCACATACACTCTGGCTAGGCTTATAAATGCCCTAGGGCAGATAGCCTAGTACGAACCTATGAACCTATGAACCTATCATGTGATATATTTTATTTTTATGTTTTTTTTTTATATCATTTTTTTTTTTTTAGCGAAAGTGCATATTCGACAATATGCACTTTCGTTAAAGTGTATCGGAAACACAATTAAATTTATTGTGTTTTTGATAATACAACAGTGACCTATATATCTATGAGTAAACAGTTTATGTAATTATAGATTTATAAAACTGTAAATGTGCAGAAGTATATATTTATGTTTTCATATGTGAGGGTTAAAGTGGCAAATGCACAACCATCACAGTGGTTAGTGGGAAATACAATTTTAATTGTCTTACTTTCAGAATTTAAAAATGTGTTGTTTCCAGCAGCTTTAAATGAGATGACACAAAAATGCAAGTAGGGTATGCAAGGCATAGTGCAAAGCAATAACTTCAATGGAAGTATATGTAAAGGTAGAAGAAAGTACCTATCACCAAAGAGACAAGCTGTACACAGACAAAATATAACAATTTGAAAGAAGTCATGCTATCATTCTGTTTCAACTTTCAGTAAACAAGAAATATTTATTATTACAGATGTATTCACTACAAATACTTTATGAAATTCTGTGCCTTGCTGCTTAATACATGTAAGCACATAGAAGAGATAGATTTAGTACAAACGTGTATAGAAATAAACATAGATTCATTGCAAGCACAAGAATAAATTCTGTTCTTTGTTGATTAATAAATGTAAGCTTGTAAGATAGATTTGAACACACATGTATAATACGTAAGCAAACATCCTCTATGTCTTCTTTATGCAGCTAAAGATGAGATTGCATACAATTCCTCAAATACTTACCAAAGTTGCTCATGAGTATGCAAACATGATTCTGAAAATAAAAAAAAAATCATTCCACAATGAAATGTGCTAAATAAGAACTGATTTCTTAAAATTAATTTTGTAAGTATAAATCCAGAAGTAATTCATACACAAATTTTATACAAGAAGTAATGTATTTCCAGTACACAGTACAGCAAGGTATTTCAAGTGGGCTGCCATTTGTTGTGTTACAGCAACTTATCTCCTTACTATCAGTAGACTGCAAATGTGAAAATCATCACCATTTGATATCATTATGTTGATTGTTCACAGGTTTATTTTACCATTTCACAAATTATTACTTTTTGAATAAAGACACAATAAAAATAATAAATCACTACTAATACAGATGTACTAAATTATGACTTCTTTTATTGTCTCCATTTCTTGTTTGTCACTCTGCTCTCCTTCTCTCTTCTTATTTTAATTATTAATTATTTTGTCTTTCTTTTTTCTGCTCTCTGCCATTTATGTTCAGTGTTCCACAGGTCCAGTAGTCCTAGCAGCAGCTTAGTCCCATTCCTCTCAGGTCAGGGAATGATCACTCTTTGCCAATCCAGGGACACTGTCATAGTATCAAAGAGGTGAATCTGGTCTTGTAGGCAACCTGGCACAATGTAGACTGGAAAGTCTTACAGACCATAAGCTTCAAGACATGGTTCATGATGTGGTGAAGCAGGTAGTGAAGAGACAGCTTCAGCCAGTCCATGATGTTCTTCCTTGCATGTAGGGGTGGCTCATCCTATTGGACTGCAGGACTGAGTCCCCCCAGGTGAAAATGAAAAACAAACAGAAAAAAGAAAATGAAACAGGAAAATAAAAAATAACACTCCCGGAACGGACTCCGCGCATGAGTGTGAACATTCCCAGAACTCACACACATGCACTCATACCTGGAACTAATCCAGACTGAGTTAAGAGTAGTCTGGATTAGACAGAAGGCAACAGACTGCAGAAATGCCCAGAAGTCTGTGCTGTTAGACCCGCACAGACTGGAAAGGGACAGGACTGCAACGTCTGCAGGCTGGATATCCAGCCTGCTCTTGCAGGAATGTTTTCATCGCAGGAGTTGGCTAGGGCTAGTGGGAATGTTTACATTTGGATTATAGGACTTGCTTGCAAGCTTGCCAATGGCTGGGACTTATCCTTCAACAAATGGAGCTAGCTGGGACTTTCAACAGGCACTGGTGTGTGTCTGCAGTGTGTGTGTGTGTGTGTGTGTGTGTGTGTGTGTGTGTGTGTGAAGGCTGTAAGCAAACATTTAAAGGAAGTAGAAGATTAATTCGGGGAAGGGACTATAGGAAATTATTTTATTTCATACAGGTTCCTGTCAATTTAACTGTACTCTAGATCATTTTTAAATTGTTGTGGATTAAGTAAGGCTTTGGCATCACAGAATCACTAATGTAGTATTTCTCACCTCCCTTAGAATCCCTGAGAATCTGAACAATTAAATAACTACTAGAATCTGAAGGGTAGCTGTCTGTATTTAAATTAAGAGTGATGGGCTAGGTAGAGAATGAGGTATATATCTTTGAGATTTACACGTGACTAGCTAAGCTCCCATGCTTGCTGTCACAGAGCTCTTAATAAAGTTTGTCTGTGGACAGTTGCATAGGACTTCTCTAGGAACAAGTCTGATTTAGGGATTTCACGTGCTTTGGGGTAGCACACATTCAGATGGGGACTAGCTGACAGGTGGCCTTTTGGTGTCTCTCTTGTCCTTCATGGTCACTAATGCACTTTAGAACATATTAGCTCATTTTTGTGTTAATTGATAGACTAAAGAATAATAAACTGCACATTTTGTATTGTAAAGACCTGAGCTGAGGTTTACGTCTACATTATCGTCACTATGTAAGCTGTGTTCATTGCCTTTGGTCTCAGAATTAGAGCGAAATTTTACTTTTGATTTCGTCAGTTGGTTAAATGTCAGAAAGCAATGTACGTTATGTATAATGCTGCATTCAATTATGTACAAATTAAACAACTATTGGCTGTAGGCAGACACCCCTTTCTAAATAGGTGTCAAGCTCAGTGTCCATCTTCTTACACCATGATTCAGAAACAGAGGCAGAAATAATCGTGGAAAAAGGGCCGGAATGGAAGATACATTTTACATATTGGTAGCATTCAGTTAGGGAATTGATAGAACGAGGAAAGTGTATTAGCAATCTTTTTCTAAAGATCAAAATGTCTGGAATTGCAACGTTTACCATTATATATTAATTATGTTATATACATTTTTCAGGAAAAAATCAAATTTAGAGGGACTAGGATGATGAAAAATGTTAAAGCTAAATATGTTACATCTCTTGATGATCTGTGGGATGTGCTAATATCTTTGGCAAATGTGAATTCTGATTCCCAAACCTTACCTCTGAGCAAATGTTAGGAACGCGTTATGACTTAACTGCTACAGTGCGTTGCACAGTTCTACTGTCAGCGAGAGACAAAATGTAAAGCTCCATTATTAAAGGGTATTTTTACTACAATGTGGCTGTAGTGACAGAGCCACGAATATCAGACTGACCTTGTGCATCGTGGACGTTGCCTGCATTGCAATAACAAGGGCTGGGTTTGCTTGTGAATGTCAGGTGCTTAACAGAGCAGCAGACTTTTTGACAATTGCTACATGCTTGCTTTCCATTCCAAAGATGATTAAGATGATGTTTGTCTGGGTGAATCAGATAGATATTCTGTAACCAAGTTTTCATATTCTGTGATTGTCTTAGCTGTGGAAAGTTAATTCACACATAGATTCTGGTGGCAAATGAAAGCAACATGTCCCATCCTGTTCTTCCATCATGCATTTAATCAGGTGCATGTTACAGTCATAGTTGTCACCCCACTACCAGTAATTATACATCTGCTGTGCTTCTTAAGTGCAGTCAGTTAGTTTTGATCCTATCTGAATGCCTCTTCAGGAAGGCTGTTTGTTTATGTGAAATAATACATTGCATTTCCCTTGGGCCACCCACTTTGTAGAGTGTTAGACTCTGTTTTTCTGTTCCCTTCCTCTCTGTATTTGAAGCATAGTACAACTGAATTCGACAGTATAACTTTCCCCCAGGTACTTAAATGTTACTGTCAATGTGCCCATCATTTGCTTCATTCTTCAAGGCCATAGATAAGCAAGCTGCTTTAATTTGTTTTATTATTGCTTGTGAGCAGACCAGACATTATTTTAGTGCCCTAATTTTAACCGACTATATTAGCACTAATATTAAAAAAGTGTCCCTTCTTTGACAGGTTCCCAGCTGTATTGTGTGGCTATTTTATATTTTTGCATCACATTTTTTTGTCCATTTTTCATAAAATTGTGGTTTTCCTGAAAATTAATGGCAAATCATTAAAGACTGAAGTTAGAAAATAATGACAGACATTTGAATTTCAGATTTCATACCCTTCAGAAAATTCATACTAATGCAAGACCTACTATTCTATTATCTTTCTAAGTTTATAAGAGCAATATTTAAAATTGTCCTTATTTTTGGGCTTTTGTCCCACTTCTATTTATGGCTTTGTCCAGATTTCTTGCTCTGAGGTTGAGAGGTATGACAAATGTGTCAGGGCTTCACCGTCAGCCAGAGACATTTCAAATTGTGACATACATTGTTGTACCTCACTCCCCATGTAGTGACTCTGGATGTGTCCAAGCAAGGCAAGGAGCAGTTATGCAGTGTAATTGTGCAGAGTATCCCCCCATCCAAGGTAGGCACAAGTACTACAGTGGCTTTTTATCTGTCCTTGATTTTGCAGAATGTTCTGGTTTTCTGTCATAATTTTGTACTGTTGATTTATGCTTCTTATTCAGAAAATGCATGTTGTTGCAGTACCTGTTGGTCTATGTTTAACTAGCAATGCTTTAATGACCATCAGGTAAGCCTGTCTGAGATTGTAGGATGCAAGTAAGCTTTAATAAGCATACTGTTAAATAATTACCAACATTGAAAGCCTTTTTGTTGTTTCCATGCAGAGAATATTTACATAACTAGATAGCCTATAAGCCTTGGGTATTGAAATACATATGATAGTATTTGTAATAAAGAACAGGATTACAGTATTTTCAAAACCTCATTACATTTGTTGGAGACTTGCAGTCATCTTTGTAGGCTTTACACATAAACTAATCAAAATGCCAATCTATCATGTGTAGTCCATAACCTGTGCAGTAATCCTTTAAGCAATTTATCTTGAGCTTGTTTCTTGTTTGTGTTCATTTTTTACTTTGATCATGTTTTCCCCATGAAACAAGTAGATAGTTGTTGTTAGGCAGCAGGTCTTTTTTGGATAAGAAACATTTTTACAAGTGGGGGTGTCACAGAGATTGCTACTTTCAGCATGTTACTTGGTACTTTTATAAAGCTGAATATAAATTATAATTAGAACTGCAGTGCAATGAGAAGTTGTTTGAGTTAAGTGCTGCTTGTTTATTTTATACTTGATTTTGACTGGCATTCCAGTAATGTATTTAAAAAGTAATTTATTTTTTCATGCCTCACAACCTTTTTGTTTCCATCTAGATATTAAGTAAGCTGTCATGTAGCCAATGCATTGAAATATTTTTTTCTTCAACACTTCATTTTGTCTTGATTGGACTCTCATAATTATGGTTTATCACCCAAGGCAGCATATTAAAGTCCCGGCTTTTGTGGTTTTTAGTATAGCCCCATCCCTTTCTGGTTGGCCACTTCCCTTCTCGCTGGTCCCACCCATTCAGCTGTCTCCTGCAGCCCCCCCTTTGATTTGAAGTCACCAGCCACCACTGGTTGTTTGTAAGATTCACTGATCCATTTGTCACTGAATACTACACCACCACCACAGGCTTCTAACCCTTCAACATCAGGGTCCACAACTGCAATGCCATTAGGCAGTGAAAACAAATTTTGAGGTCCTGTAGACTAGTGTGGTCTTATGAGGAGCTCCTTTCAAGTCCCTCCCTCCTTCTCTAATCTTCTGTCCTACAACCCCTAACCCACTTCTAACACAAAGTACACTTTTACACAAAAAAATGTAAAATAGAGGGGGTCTATACCCCACCATAAATATAGAACATCTCCTTCTCTCTTTCCTCCTCCTCCTCCAACACCACCCACTTCATGTGTTCATTCTGTGTATCCTTTTTTAAGTCTCCCCTTTTTCAATCTTTCCTAGTTTCTCCTTTCCACTCTTTTAAAGAAGTAATTTGGGTAACCTCTAGAGAAAATGTATAAAACTCTTTGCATTTTAAAACAAAAAATCAGTATAAGTAGTTGTGCTGCATACTGCTTGTCTTAAATATGTGTCAGTACTTCTAACACGCTTGTGCATAGCCACATTCATCCATGATACCTGAATAATTCAAAATAATATGAGCTTTTATGTTTCAAGAAGTAATTTTCTTACAGAGTAACTTCACAACCTTTGTTTTTCACGAATATGAGCATTTCTTAACAGAAGCTTTTACACTGACATAACCTCTTCAAAAGTGTGAACCTCAGGATCAAAAATGCCAAGAAACTTATAAAGTGTGTATACCGTACAACCCAAAAAAAAAAAAAACAATAACCAACCAGAAAATGTTCACTTAGTCACAGGCACTGCTGAGGAACAAGACTTTCATTGCACACTAAAACCCACACAACTTGATTAATAAATTCAATACTTTATTCATAAGATATTGTTGAGTGATTTCATCCATGTAACTCAGGACTTCATCAGAACATTTGAAAAACTAAAGCACACCAGTTTATATACAGTTCAGTTTAAGGTAATATGTTAATAGGATAATCAATCAATCATTCAATAAAATGATCGTTTAATGAAGCTGATACAAAAGTTAATACAAAAAGTTATCAGAAAATGTGAAGTTTTAAAACAATACAAAAATGTGAAAGTTTTCAAAAACTTTTAAAAACTGTGCAAGGTTGTTCATAATATTGCATAAATTGAAAATACTAATAAATACAAAATTATGAGGAAAATGTCCACAGGTGTTCGTAAATAAGACATAGCTAGGCTTCTTTCATTTTTAACACAAGGTAAATTGAAATGTTTTCATTTAGTTCAGAGAATGTAGTGACATCTAAATGGATTTACCACACCAATTATTTGTACTCTATCTGGATTTCTCACTGACTACCTCTAATTTTCAGGTTTACTATTTCTAGAATTCCAAATTCAAAATTAGTGAAACTCCCAACAACCTTGGGAATGTTTATATAAGGTATTGTTCGTGTTTCCTTTTCTGATGTCATATGTGTGTTCATGTATTCTTTTGGCTAACGTCCTCTCTGTTTTGCCAACATAATGTGGTTGACATTGTTTACAGTGTCTATGCACACTAGCCCTATTTTTAGAATTTCCCCTTTAGATGGAATTACAACAATCTCACAGTTAGTATATTTAAGTAATCCTGGATACAGTAGATATTTATTATCCTGAAAACATATTTTTCTTCTGCAGTAGTGAGTTTCACACTCTGCTGCAGAACTGCACTTAATTTTTTACCAAATGTTTGGACTCTCATTGGTGAGCCTCAAACTTCTGTTAGTATGATATTCGGCTTTCATTATTTTACCTGTATAATTTTATCTGTATATTTCTGTCTATAGACTTTATTGCTTTAAATGTCATGGTGGATTCTGTAGTATTTTTATATTTAGAACTAGTTGTAGAATTGTGTATTTAGAATTATGTGATGAGAATTATGTCTGTACAATTTTGTATTTATTGTTCTATTTTAGAAGTCTATATTTAAAGTTCCAGGTAGTATTTTATGTTTTGAATTCTAGAATATAGAAATATGTTATTGAAATGCTAACTGCTGAACTCTGTTGTTAGAATTGTATCTGTAGAATTCTGGAAGTAGAGTTTTGTTTATACAATGCTTGTTTAAATTATTTATTTACATTTGTGTGTTCTAGCTGTAGAAATGTACTCATAAATCTAGAGATAGATTTTATCTCTATTTTCTCTGCTTTGAATTATTTGTACTAAATTCCATTTGTGGGATTTAAACTGTAGTCTTATAATGCTTACAATCCTTACAGAATCTGTGTTCTTGTAATTATATCTGCAGAATCGCTACCATTCTGTCTGCAGAGTTTTGTGCTAAGATGTCTATTATTAGAACTCTGTATGTAGACATTTATGTTTAGAATTCTATCAGTGGAGTGCTATCTTAAGACTTCTATCTCTGGATTTTTTCTGTAAAAGTATGTTTTAAAAGTTTATCTAAGGAGTTTGTTGCAACATTTCTAAATTATACTTATGCATGCTATCTTTATAGAATTCTGCCTGTATCATTTTCTATGTGGAATTCAAAGTATAGACTTATGCTTTTTCAATTCTGCCTGTGAAATTTGATCAGTAAAATTTGATCTGTCCAAATATCATTTAAATACCATGCAGCACACACACGTATTATATATATATAAAATTGTAGGTGGGGAATTCTGTTTAGAATTCTAGATGTAGAATTTATTTCTACAATGGATCTCCAAACGGCAAAACCTCATGAATCAGAAACTTCATAAAATAGTGCCCAAAAGATGGAAGGGCAAAGAAGATAGCATAAAGCATTTATGTGCAGGGAGCAAGTTCCACTGCTCCCAGTGGTCCTCACACCTCCTGGCTTACATATATATATATATATATATATATATATATATATATATATATATATATATATACACTAACTCTGTGGCCACACCAACTCAAAGAAGTGAGAAATCTCTCCAAAGAAGTGAAGCACTGCCAATGCTCATTTAGAAATCAGAACAATCCTGGGAATCTATATGTTTTTTTTTTTCCTTGCAGGAATAGTGTAGCCACTCCTGCACAGAATATAGCTGACGACTGATCCAGTAAACAAGCCTGAGGATGTGCACTAGCCTGCTAACACTATTTTGCCACGGACATAACTGGATTATGCCAATGTCATTTGCTGGTGAAAAACATACAAATGAGGTCAATTAGCAATCCAGTAAGCAGGCAGGCATCCATGGCAGAATAGTGTGGCTTGCAGAAATGTATTCGGCTACTAGCCGAATACATTTCTGCAAAAATCAAAACAGAAGCATGACAGCTCAAAGTAAACCATGTATTATAATCTTTAGGCATGCCAATGGCCAAATATATGGCCATTGGCATGGAGCATGGAAAAGTGCTGCAAAATTATAAAATACAAAGTTTATTTTTTTTGGCCGATCTCAGCCGTTTAAGCATAGGGCAGCGGCACGCAAACGGAATTTTGCCGAAAATAAAAAAAATGTGAAAAGGCAATTTTAAGTGAAATTTGCATTTTGCCATTATAGTCTATAGCATGCAGAATCAAAACAACAGCAAGGAACAGTGGTTGCTAAGGGGAAAGACTCTGATGTAGTGCTGTATCTAGGGACTAAGGCAGTCGTGTAGCCTAATGAGGGACATTTACTGAATCACAAAAAGAAGACAAGTGCCAAACTGCACCTAATCCTGTAGAAGCTATAAGCAGTGGTGCAAGCAGGAGAAGCAGCTGACATGAAAAGGGGGTGTGTCATGCTTGGTGTACGCACGTTGGAGCTCCATGGCTCACTTTTGAGCTTAGCTAAACACAGCTAAGCAAGGGTGTGTGTCCATACTTCCCAACCGTACCGAATTACTCAGAAAAATACGAGTTTTGGGGTCCAAATAATGGAGTGCCATGATTCCTGAGTGGCACCACTTAAATTCCGAGTTTTCCAGCACTTGTCCTTTAATTTCCGAGTTTTCCGGCACTTGAATTTTAAATTTCCTGGCTTTATGAACTGACATCATCGCGTATGCAATGACATCAGCTCTGTGAAACAGCCTGCGAAAATGAGCTGAAGCTAACGCGTGCATGCATTTCCAGATGAAATGCTTCTTAAATCCTTAGCAGGAACACAGCAGCCATTTGAAAAAGGAACAGAACAGCAACCATTTAAAACTGCAAGCAAGGCATGTGGAATTGCTGGGAAACTGCGAGCAAACCTGGATGACTGCAATGGGAGTAACAGCCATTGGATCTATGCTGCACGGACTAGAACTGCCGCCGACTGGATATCTCTATACTGCCTGCTGTACAGAGAAAGAGCTGCTGCCAACTAGAAAGGTAGGAAGTGGTGTGCATGTGTGTGTGTGTCTGAGAGGGAAAGCAGGAGTAAAATGGAAGTTATATTATAATAATAATTATAAACTCGATCCATAATCGGTGGCAACACTGAATGAATGACTAGTGCAGTGCATCGCAGAGAATTCTAAACACTTTTCAGATTAGAAGAAAACGGGATTTTGCCATCCACATTTCTTAAAAAAATAAACATGATATGCAATGCAAGGTTGGATAATCCCTCTCCTTGCTTGATGGCATGTATGTGTGTGCAGACTTCTGTTCTTCTGGTCACTAGCTGTTCCGCTGTTAAACTATTAGCTGACTGTGGGAAGGGAAGCACAGAGATGAAGTTTAGAAGTGTTATGTAATTCGATGTGGCAAGCTATGACTGGAATTGGGAAAGAAGAGAACAGCTGGTGTGATGCAGAAGTAAAGTGACTCATTATGACTAAACTGTAAAATGTTTTGCAATTTATTAGCTTTACTCACAGAACTACTGTTTACTATTTCAACAAAAATACCTGGAGCTGCCAGAGTTTGCAAAAAAGAAAATGGGACAATTTATGAAAAACTGATATTTACATTGCAGTGGTTCCCTGATTTGTACAGTGTAACTCAGATTATTTTATGCTGTAGAAGTTGAACAAATAAATATATTGCACAAGTGTCAACAACAATGGGTTTTCTTTTCCAAGTCTGCATCACTGATAACTGTTTATCTAATTATTACAACCTGTATAGTTATCCAGTTGACAGGTAAGTTAGCACTGGAAATATAATTAGGACCAAGAAATGGTGCCAAGCCCAAAAATCACATTCTAAAGCTGGTATCCTAAATCTGTAACTCACTGACCAAACAGGGTGTTCTTAAGCTACAGGGCATTTCTGAATATTTGATTAAGGCTTTGTATATTATAGAACCTTGCTACAACTTTAAATTTCAAGTAACCTCGCAATGTGTTCAGTGCCTGATTTCTTTCACTCTCTCCACTGTTGGCCTATATCTTTATATAGATGGTAAGAAGAGAAATCAATTGCAACACTTGCAAGATTTACAATTACTATTCAAATTTGACCTTTACATTATTAGACTGCTATCCTAGCAAGGGCAATGTAGTCACTTGCATTTTTCTCAAAGCTTCTGTAAATGCAAATTATAATTTCCTTCATAGGTTCATAGGTGTTTACTAGGCTAATGACCACAAGGGCCTTTTTAAGCCTAGCCATGCATCCCAAATCTCTGAGAAGTTCTGATAGCCTTGATAAGTCTAAGCAGGGTTTTGGAGATGAACCATTTACAGGTTACCTGTGTCCATTAGAGACATAGGTGCCAAACCAGGAATGAATTTCTGGTTTCCCATGCAATTGTTCAAGTTGCACTTGAATTGCATTAGGGAGGATGTTTCTGTGTGTGCAAGGGGCCTTTGATTTGAATTTTGAAAACAGCCCAAAGGTAATCTTTATCCACCACTGGCCAGATGCATTTTTTTGGATGTGGCATGGGTTTCAATGCTGTTTCCATGAGTGCAAGTTTCAAGGGCAGAGAATGTTTTAATGCTAAGTCTGTTTTCATTGTGATTTGTTGTGAGACAGTATTGCTTTGTTTAGCAGATGTCTTAGTGTTTGTGCATTATGCTATAAAATGTAAATATAAAATCAAAATCATTGTAGAAGTAAAGCAATATGCACAGTAGTGTTTATGGTAAATGGGGCAAAATAGCCAGGTAATAGGACACTGGAATGGCTGCAGGTGGACTCTGGTGCCATATTTTGGTTGTCTGTTCAGTTTTGTTTGAAAGTTGATATCCCACAATTCCATCTGAGTGGGTGGGGTTATGGTATGTATGCAAATTTTATGTTAATCAGCGCACAGATTTGTACCTATTTTTCATGAGCCTTGTCCAGATTTTTTATGTTTCCAGGTTGAGAGGTATGTGTGTGTCTAAGGCTGTATTGACTTATTCCATGAAATGAAGAGCATGTTCATGTCCAGGGGAGGGCCATTTCTCATTGTTTACTTTAGCTAAATGGGTATGTGCAGCATGCACTGGGTCTAAAACAAAAAAAAAATATGGAAATAGCAGGACTGTTTACATTTGGGCACCAGGTTTGCAAGGCATGCCTTGGGGCTTAAAAGAGGTGGAAATAGGAAGGGGAAAAAAGAAAAAAAAAGCAAATAGCAGAATAAAATCAATCAAGTACAAATAAAATAACAAGCAGGTGGAATGTATTACAGCTAGCCAATCATACAGGCAGCATCTGCAGCACAACATTATAAACTGTACAAACAACTGTCAGTCTGTTTTTCCCACAAACTCTGCAGGATTGGTGTACACATGTGGGGGAATTGTAACTGAAAAAATGTTAGGGGCTGCCATTGCTTTGACCCATCAGTATGTGCTAGAGGCTGAGGGTGGTGAGGAGGATAATGCTGACAACTGCCCCAGACTGAGGAGGAGAAGAAGAGTGTTCAGACCCAGGGTAACATACCATGGCCTACATGATCTGGAGATAGTAGAGAGCTACAGGGTGGACAGAGACATACTTCAGCAAATTATTGAGCTGTGCCGGCCTCAATTCAGATCCAGAGCCAACAGAGGGGAACCATCCCACTGGATACCAAAGTATATGTAGCCTTAAGAATACAGGTACTTTCCAAAGACCTACTGAGGACATGATGGGGGTCTCACAGGCATCTGCATTCAGGGTACTCCACCAGTTCCTGGATGCCATGGTACCACATGCCAGTGAGCACATTTACTTCCCCAACACCCATGAGGAGAGACCAGCAATATGCGTCTCTTCCACCATGTAGCAGAAAACCCTGAGGTACTGGGTGCCATAGACTGCACACACATCCACATCAAAGCACCATCCAGTGAACAGGGTAGGGTCTACATAAACTGCAAAGGCTTCCCCTTCATCAACAGTCAGG
Organism: Protopterus annectens; assembly: GCF_019279795.1. Lineage (NCBI taxonomy): Eukaryota > Metazoa > Chordata > Ceratodontiformes > Protopteridae > Protopterus > Protopterus annectens. The sequence continues at coordinate 82,236,306 of NC_056732.1, read as the reverse complement.
TCATATGCAATGCCCAGGGCATTATCATGAATGTGTGTGCTGGCAGCCCTGGAAGCTATCATGACTCCCACATCTGGCATTCATCACAACTCTACCAGGCATTTGCCAGTGGGGACATCTCGTATGTGGCTGGAGAGTACTGCAAGGCTCCACTGGATATGTGAAGGCAGTGGAACCGTGACTTGAGCATCCCGAACACATGCTCTATAATGGACCCTGGTTTGTGCATGTGCCTCATGATGGCATTCTTGAGTGGATGTGTGTGCATTTCTGATGGGTGTCATCATCCACAGGTCCAGTGTATAGCCAGCATCACCCACCAGATGTGCACACATGTTCATAGTATGTGCCAAGCTACACAATATGATTCTGCATAAACAGCTGCAGCAGGAACAACACAGAGAAGAGCCACACAGCCCCCCACTATTGCCAAGGTCCCCACAAGCACAGAGGGACTCAGAGAAGGAAGCATCTGAGCCTGCTCCTGTAGGCAGAAGGAGGCATGCCCAATATGCCCAGGCCTTGGCAAAGAGGCAATGCATAGCACGCACACTGACACTGTAGGGACTCAGGGACTGACACCTCTCTCTGACTCACACACACAGTAAAATGGATGACACACACATCACATTACCTGTAACTTACCATGCATAGGCAGTGTAGTGTGTGCATCCAACATAGGCAGCCCTCAAGCACCATCCTCACAACTTCTGCAGGCACAAGGTAAGTCAGTTTTCTTAACAATAAATTACTGGATTAGTATGTTCTGGTAGCATATCTATGGTATTGCTGCATGCAAGGGAATGGGGTGGCCTACTGGGATAGCAGCAGACAACTGAGAGCTATGTGGGACATCAGGAAATGTCTGCACAATGCTGGCTTCCCCACACTATGCAGTATTATTCAAGGTGACAAAGCCCACTGCAGTATATGTTGGGGGGGCCAACTAAGAAGGGGGGTCATAGGTCACAGGCATGGATGTCAATGTGGGGATCCCATACTCACCCCTCAGACTCACCCAGCAAGTCAGCTGTAGAAAACCATAAAGGAATGTCTGGCAAAGGCCCACAAATAGTGACAATGATGGAATACCCCCTACAAACTTATACAGTGATATCACAGCAGGTCTTGCATTTGCAGTAAGGCTCTGAAGGGTAAGAAGTCTGAAACTCAATTGTATGCCATTGCAATCTAACCTGTGGTCTCTAGTGATATGCCTCTATATTCCAAGACAGGGCACAATGCTATGCTAAATGGAACCAAAATGTAAAGCCAAATATCAGCACAGTCTGTGCAAATGTGTATCGTTGACAGGTGTGCCCCTCCCACACACCCATATACCCATAGAAATGCAGTAACATGCAAGTTTGTAGGGTAATAGCAACATAGCACATATTGCCAGGGCTGTACCAATCAGTATGATAACTTGTTGCATGTCCATAATATGCAGGGGTCAATGAGCTATGCATATGTGAGGGGAATACTGTCAGGATGTGGCCAGCAGCTTCTCATAGATGTTGTGTCCTAGTGGCCTAGGTACAGTACTGTGGTAGACAGGTCCATGTTCCACAAACTACAGTGCCAACTACTTTGCATGTCAGCTACACCTACGGTGGGAGTTGTACACACTGTCCAGATGTTAATATCCATTACTCCTGGAAAGCTGGACAGGTCATGTACAGGGGGCAACACATATGAACAGTATACAGGTTGGAGTAACCTACATAGTGGCTACCATACCTCCCAACTGTGCAGACCTTTTGCAGAATGTACAGAGGTTTGCATCATATTTGTGGTGTCTTTATTCCGAAATAGTGGTCATTTGGCAAATCACTGGCAAACCACAAATGTCTAAAGTCAGAAAATAATGATGGATTGTAGTGTCTCAGACTTCATGCCCTATAGAAAAATGCATGTTAATGCAAAATCTGTTATTTTATCACCCTTCTAAATTTGTAAGGTCAATAGTTACAATGGTCCCTATATTTAGGAATTTTGTCACCCAATTACTCATGGCTTTGTCCAGATGTCTGGCTCACATACATAGAGAGGTATGGTGCCTAGTAGCACAGCAGAGTGTTCTGTCACTTACCATTATCACCCCAGGGGGTCCACTGCCTGGCAATCTGGGGACATATGAGTGACAGAATGCACTACCTTGCTACAGATGGCCTGCATCAGTCTTAAATGGCCTACAGGCCTCTGGAAAAGGCCCATGCCTCACCCATAGTGCCTTTGTAGGGAATGTCATGGGGTACATACTACCAACATAACACAGTCAACAAAATGCAAATGTAAGGCCATGTTGCTAAATGCTAGTAGCATACCTCTTAACCTCATAGAGGAAGAACTCTGGACAAAGCCAGACATATGGTGGGATAAAGGCCCAACTATAGGAACACATTTGAAATATTGCTCTCATAATGTTTGAAGGTTGATAGAATAACAGAGGGGTGTGTAGTAGCATGGATGTTATGAAGGGTGTGAAGTCTGAAACTGTAGTGTTCTATCATTATTCCCTGACTGCAACCCTGAGTGATTTGCAACAAACATGCTAGAAAACCACAATGTTAAGGCAAACTGACCAGATATATGAGACGTTAATCTGGATAATCTGTGAGAATCTGTACAGTCGACAGGTATAGCCACACCAGGATATGACCTTTCAGGTAAGAATGCTGCACAACCAGAAGATCCCCAGCCAGTATATCACCAAGGTGCTGGACCTTTTACACAGCTTCATCAGTCAGCTGGCTGTAGCCACACCTCCCAACTGGCTGGATTGTGCAAGAATGTCTAGCCTTTCCCTCATAATATAGGTATGTGCATCATCCATCTTGTATTTCTTTGGTAAATAACTGTGATGATCTAATTATATCTGTCAGCAGGTAATGATACAATACAGTAGAGTGTCAAACATTACATATATCAGAAAATGTCTGCTAAAACAAACACTGTAATGCAAGCAACTCATACATTTATAAGAACAATAGTTACGGTACACCCCCCTATGTTTGGCCCATTGTTTCCCTATATTGGCAGCATATCTCCAGATATCTTGCACAAACAGGTTGCAAGGTATGGCTGTAGCACACAACACCCTGAGCTGGAGTACAACTATCCCTGGAATGGATTCCCCCACTTACTATAGAAGGTCATACTGGGCATGCTCCTACACTTAGAGAAGTGAAGCCCATGTCTGAAACCACTTCAGACTATATATATATATATATATATATATATATATATATATATATATATATATAGTGCAAATGTCTTTGCATTCATACAGCTATGTAAACCTAAATGTCTCCACACACACACATCAGACAGGATTACCCACAGCCAGCTGTAGGTGGCACATATGTGGTATATCTGCATCTGTTGCATGTGATACACACACACATATATATGGGCAACATATTTCTATATGTCAAGCAAACACACACATAGACATGGGGAAGAGAGGGACAGACAGTGATAGAGAGAGAGAGAGAGAGAGAGACATGTAGGGAAACACACAGAGAAAGTGAATCATACACAAGGATACCCTGAATGGCATAGATTGATGTCCTGCTGCAGACAGTTGCATATCAGTTGCAACCACTGGCACCTGCCAGCATGAAGATGAGATTCATTGTCTGATGGTACTGAGGTAGGGGTTGGAATATCACATCACCTGCCTTTGTGTGTGTGTGTGTGTGTGTGTGTGTGTGTGTGTGTGTGTGTGTGTGTGTGTGTGTGTGTGTGTGTGTGTGTGTGTCTGTAAGTCTAAGTATTATAATACCTTATCCCACCCAGTACACTTTCCATTTCCCTACTTTACAAGAGCTGCTAATGTCATTCACCTTAGAAGTACCTTTGGAATGACATCAATCCTGTATGCTCTATAGCGCGTGTGATAACTGCGTAACACTATCTTACAAATAACTAGATAGATGGGGTTCTAATCATAGTCCCAGTATATGTAGCTGTGGTTGTGTGTGGGGGTGTTTGTAGGAGTAAGTATTTTAGTCCATTCACAACCAGTACACCTCCTGTTGTCCTACTTCACAAGATCTGCTGATGCCAGTCATTGTAGAAGTATCGTTGGTATGGCCTCTGCCCCATAAGCTCTGTGGCACATGTGATATCTGCATAACACTGTAATATAAGTAACTATTTTGATAGGGGTTCTAATCTCAGTCCTGGCAAATGTAAAAGTGTGTGTGTGTTTTTAGATTAAAGATTTTGAACCCATTCAAAACCAGTACACTTTCCTTTGCCCTACCTTAGCAGTCCTGCTGATGCCAGTCACCTTAGAAGTACCTTTGGGTAGTGCACAGCCCTACAAGCTCTGTAGTGCATGAGATAATTGCATAACACCGTAGTACAAGCAACTGGTTAGGTACAGATTCTAATCTCTGTTCTAAAGTGTGTGTGTTTGTGAGTGTGTGTCTGTAGGCTAAAGGTTTTGAGCCCATTCACACTCAGTACACTTCCCATTGCCCTACTTTAGCTGCCCTGCTGATGTCAGTCACCTAAAAAGTACTTTTGGTTAGCCCACAGCCCTGCAAGCTCTGTGGTGTGTGTGATAATTGTGTAACACTGTAGTACAAATAACTAGTTAGGTAGGGGTTTTAATCTAAGTCCTGGCAAATGCAAAAGTGAGTGTGTGTCTGTAGGTTAAAAATTTTGAGCCCATTCACACACATCCAGTATACTTCCCATTGCCCTACTTTAGTAGTCCTGCTGATGTCAGTCACCTAAAAAATTCCTTTGGGTAGCTCACAGCCCTACAAGCTCTGTGGCATGTGCGTTATTTGTTTAATACTGTAGTACAAATAACTAGTTAGATAAGGGTTCTAATCTCAGTCCTGGAAAATGTTAAAGTGTGTGTCCTTGTAAGTGCATGTCTGTAGGTTAAAGATTTTGAGCCCATTCACACCCAGTACACTTCTCATTGCCCTACTTTAGCAGCCCTGCTGATGTCAGTCACCTTAGAAGTACCTTTGGGCAGCCCACAGCCCTGCAAGCTCTGTGGTGCATGCAATAATTGTGTAACACTGTGGTACAAATAACTAGTTAGGTAGGGGTTCTAATCTCAGTCCTGGCAAATGTAAAAGTGTGTGACTTGTCAGTGTGTGTGTCTGTAGGTTAACAATTTTGAGCCCATTCACACCCAGTATACTTCCCATTCCCCTACTTTAGCAGTCCTGCTGGCATCAGTCACCTTAAAATTACCTTTTGGCAGCCCACAGCCTTACAAGCTCTGTGTCATGTGTACGATAATTGCGTAACACTCTAGTACAAATAACTAGTTACGTAGGTGTTCTAATCTCAGTCCTGGACAATGTAAAAGTGTGTGTGTGTTTGTGAGTGTGTGTCTGTAGGTTAAAGATTTTGAGCTCATTCACACCCAGTGCACTTTCCATTACCCTATTTTAGCAGTCCTGCCGATGTCAGTTACCTTAGAAGTACCTTTGGGCAGCCTGCAGCTCTACAAGTTCTGTGCCGCATGCGATAATTGCGTAACATTGTAGTACAAATAACTAGTTAGGCAGGGGTTCTAATCTCAGTCCTGACAAATGTGTGTGCAAGTGTATTTGTGTGTGTAGGTTAAAGCATTTTGTGGCCTATTTCACCCAGTACATCACCCATTGCCATACTTTACAAGGGCTGGTGATGTTCCTCACCTTGGAAGTACCTTGAGACACCCTTAACCTTATAATCTCTGTGGTGCATGCAATAAATGCATAACACTATATTAGCAATAACTAGATAGATAGGGGTTCTAATCTCAGTCCTGGAAAATGTGTGTGTGTGTGTGTGTGTGTGTGTGTGTGTGTGTGTGTGTGTGTGTGTGTGTGTGTGTGTGTGTGTGTGTGTGTGTGTGTGTGTGTGTGTGTGTGTGTGTGTGTGTGGGTGTGTGTGGGTGTGTGTGTGTGTGTGTGTGTGTGTGTGTGTGTGTGTGTGTGTGTGTGTGTGTGTGTGTGTGAGAACCATATCCATTGGGGGGTGGCTTTTGCAATTTTTGGTTGTGGTCCGCCCATTACACCTCCCAATGTCCACTTTATAAGGCCCACTGTTGTCATCCATTGTAGAGGTAGCTGTAGACACTCTGCAGTCCTATAAGTTCTGTGTCACATGCAATAACTATGTAACAGTATGGAATAAATAACAAGATAAGTCAGCCTTCTAATCCTTGGATACCATTCCCCACTCGGGAATCATAGACAAACACACTCAGCTAGGCATCAACCCCTATATCACTAGGTGGCTTGCAAACTGGCTCATAGATATAACCTAGGGTGTGAAAGCAGCGGTGTCTATGTCAGACTGCTGACCAGTCATGAGTGGAGACCCACAGGGTTTGGTCCTGGATCCCCTCATGTTCAGTGTCTGCACCTCTGAAGTCCAGCCCAATGCAAAGGGACTCCAGCTGACAATGTACTCAGACAACTGCAAGGTGGGTGCTATTATTTCCTCCCCATGTGATGTTGATGACCTGCAGAAAGGCCTCACTGAGGCCTACGACTAGTGTCAGAACCCTGGACTTAAGCTCAATGCCAGAAAATGTGCCGCCATCCCCTTTGAGAACAACTTGGTTTCCATGAATCAGCACATTGATGGCAGTCCACTGAACACTGAAGTCTTTATAAGAGAACTGGGAACACAGGTTGACAGCAAGCTCTCTGTTGACCACCAGAATGCCACAGTGTTCAGAAAGTCCATGTGGCACATCTCATTACTAAGGGTGTTGCATCCAGGAAGTAAGAGGTCATTGTCTCCCTCTACTCTCCCCTCATTAGGCCAATCAATGAGTACAATGGCCCTTTTGGCATGTACCTCACTGAACGCCTGTGACAACTGGAGAGGCTGCAAAAGTACCTCACAAAGAGGATCTTAGGCCTTAAACACTGTCCTATATGGACAGACTCCAATAAATGCAACAATTCTTTGTCTCATATTGGCTACTTAGAGATGCTCTCTGCTTGATTTACAAAGCCATGTCTGACCCAGCTCTGTCAGGAATGCTACATCTAAAGAACCCAAACCATCAGCACCACATTCCCCAGAGACCTCAATCCCATTTCCACAGTCAACAGAACATGCTGGAGGGACAGGTTCCTAACCCAGAGACAGCCCACACTATGGAATAGACTTTATATACATGTCAAGCAGAGCACCTCACTGACAATGTTCAAGAGAAATCTGGATGAGTGGATGGGGAATATAAAAATCACACCCAAGGAATCACTACAGTGGCTACACTTGTTAGACACACTGGGGACTAATGTCAGGTGGCAAAATGCCTGAGTAATCCTATGGGCTAGGTTTGTAAAAGCTCCATAGCCATTCGCCTAGTACACACCATTGAACCTATGGATCTCAGTATTGGCAAACATGTGTGTGCATTAGTGTGTAGAAAAGTGTTTGTGAGTGTGTAAACATGTAGGTGAAAGTAGTTTGAGGCCCTTCTCACCCAGTACACCTCCCATTGCCATACTTTACAAGGGCTGGTGATGTTATTCACTTTACAGGTACCTTGGGACACTCTTCACTGTATAAGCTCCATGGTGCATGCAGTAACTGCATAACACTATAGTACCAATGACTACATAAGTATGGGTTCTAATCTGAGTCCTAGCAGATGTGTGTGTGTGTGTGTGTGTGTGTGTGTGTGTGTGTGTGTGTGTGTGTGTGTGTGTAAGTGTGTATATTTGTAGGATACAGCATTTTGAGGCCTCACTCTCCCAGTACACTGCCCATTGCCATACTTTACAAGGGCTGGTGATGTTGTTCACCTTAGAAGAACCATGGGACACTCTTCACACTATAAGCTCCATGGCACATGCATTAAATGCATCATACTGTATTAGCAATAACTTAATAGGTAGGGGTTCTAATATCAGTCCTGGCAAATGTGTGTGCATGTGTGCATGAGAACTGTGTATGTGTTTGTGTAAGAACTATATCCATTGGGGGGTGGGCTTTACATTTTTAGGCCATGGTACTCCCAGTACATGTCCCAAGGTCCACTTTACAAGGCCTGCTGTCTTCATCAATCGTAGAGGTATCTGTTGACATTCTTTAGCACAATAAGCCCTGTGCCATGTGTAGGAACTATGTAACAGTATGGACTGACTAACAAGATAGGCAGGGCTGCTAATCTCAGTCCTGGCAAATCTGTGTATGAGTGTATTTGTACTTGTAAGTGTGTATAACTGTAGGTTCAAGTATTTTGGGTCCATTCTCACCCAGTAAATCACCCATTGCCATACTTTACAAGGCCTGGTGATGTTGTTCACCTTAGAATTACCTTGGGAACACTCTTCAACCTGTAAGTTTTGTGGTGCATATAATAAATGTATAACAATTTAGTTGCAATGACTAGGTAGGTAGAGGTTCTGTTCTCAGTCCTAGCAAATGTGTGTGTGTTTGAGTGAGAACTATATCCATTGGGTGGCTGTGGTTTACAATTTTAGGCCATGGTACTACTGGTACACATCCCAAGGTCCACTTTACAAAGGCCACTGTTCACATCTCCAGAGAGTATTTGTAGACACTCTTCAGCCTTATAAGCCCTGTGCCATGTGCAACAGCTATGTAACAGTATGGAATGAATAGCATGATAGGTAGGGCTGCTAATGTCAGTACTGGCAATTGTGTGTGTATACGTTTGTGTGTATAGCAGTGTTTGTGAGTGTGTAGAGCTGTAGGTGACAGTCTAATGAGTCCTTCCATACCCAGTACACCCACCATTGCCATACCTCACAAGGGCACGTGATGTTATACACTTTACAGGTACCTTTGAACAGTCATCACACTATTAGTTCTGTGTCAACTGCGATAACCACATAACACTGTAGTACCACTAACTAGATGGGTAGGGGTTCCAAACTCAACACTGGCAACTGTGATCCAGTGTGTGTGTGTGTGTGTGTGTGTGTGTGTGTGTGTGTGTGTGTGGTGGGGGCAGTATTCTTTGTGTGTCGAGTCAACACAATATCCTCTGGGGCTGTGGGTTTTACCAATCTGAGGTGTGTTCCAACCACTACACCTACCATTGTCCACTTTACAAGAGTGTCTTGCATACACCCGTTAGCCCTATAAGCTCTGTGGCTCATTCAATAACTGTTACACAGACCTGGTAAATGTGTACATATACAGCTGTACCTCAGCTATGACACTGTCAATGTGTTATCACTCTGCCATACCCCTCGTTGGCAATGTCTCCAGGTCCACATTCTGCTGACACACAAACACCTAGAACACAAACAGAATACAGCATGTGAGACTACATTCAGTCAGTGCTACTAACACCAATAATGCATCATGGCTGAAAAAGTACACACACTCTGAAGTGTACCCATTACAAATGCCAATTGACAGCACCTTACACAGCATTACATAGCTTAATTGTAAGTAAGTCACCCAATGTATCAGAACCATATTAGCATGTCCCTGCATTGGTGGTATGGATGACAGGGATGTGGCACAGGTATCATCATATGCACAGGGTGTCATGTGGGTTTGCCAGTGCCCTAGGCTGGGCATGCAGTTGACATCATGTGTGTGTGTTTGGAGGGGTATTCTATGAATAGGCCATGCAGAGGTGGTGTGTGTGTGTCTGGAGGTGACCTGGCAGTGATGGTGTTGTGTGTGTGTTTGTATGCGCACAGTCACACCATGTGGCTGCCCTACACAGGGGCATGGTGGACAGCTCTGGACTGTACATGGCAGGGTGTACAGTTCACCATCTCTGACCACGGACACATGAATTGGTCCTGCCAAGGGTCTCACTGGCACCACCAGGTCCAAGGCCAGATGCAGTACTACTCCCCAATGGTGACTTTTGTCTGCTAGATATGTGTCCCTGATAGGACCAGCCAGGACCACATGCCCATGGCCTGCTCTATTGTGGTGTGGACAGCACCCACCCTTTAGTGCTACTGGTGAGACTGCCACTACGGGAGTGTGAAGGTGCACAGCCACATAGACTCTCTACTGGTGTTGGTGCTGACCTACATACATGTGGCAGATGCCAATCTCCCACCTGCAGCACAGACATTCCATGGTCAAGGATTGCAAAAGTCTCACCCCACCGTCTATTCATGACCTCAGTATTTTGACATGTGGTCTCAACAAGGTCATGTATGTCGTCATGTAAATGAGGAAGAGTTGCATCCAAGTCCCTGAGCAGTTTTTCTGGTGGTGTGTTCACTATATACCTGTGCATCCATGACAGCCTGAAACATGCGTCTGATGACACCTGCTGTGGCACTTGTGACACTGGGATGACTGGCAGCAGTCCTCCTTCAAGCACCACTGTCCATCAACCTATGTGGGACCTCATCTGTACTTTGGCTATGGCTAGTGTCTACACTCACACTTGCCATAGTCACCACACTAGCCTGTGCCATGCCAAAACCTGCCAACTGTCCATTATCTGTGGCTGCTGGGGACAGGGTATGTGTGGGCATTGTAACTGTGTGTGAGAACATTGTGGATGACTGTGGGATGCCAACTGATGGCACAGATTCAGCCCCTGACAACTCTATCTGTACCTCACTAGGACAACCATCAATCATGGTCAGAGTCTGCAGAGACACTGACATCAGATTCTGAGCAGGAGGGACCATAACCACCATGTCCACCTGTGAGGAGAATACAACATATGTAAATTAATACTTGCACTATAAGGTTTGCTGGTACAGATACACACACACACACACACACACACACACACACATACACACACACACACACACACACACACACACACACACACACACACACACACATACACACACACACAGAGACACATACAGGTGAGGTGGCACAAAGGCATTACACAGACCTGACAATAGCCAACTGGTGATGTTCACAACACACAGTCAGACCACAAAATACACAGGACCCCCACCTGTGGTGGAATGGTCCCTGGCCACGGCAGCAGCCCTTTGCCGGGCATGGCATATCAGGTCAGTCACACGATGCCTGACCTGATCGTATGTGCATCCATGGTGGCCCAAGTTGTTTAACCTGTGGACAAGCTTGTCCCACAAGTTGGTCCACTCCCACAGATTCTGTTGGCCATGGCCAAGCATCACCCCATGGTGGCTGATTATCATCTCAGTGATGGCCACAGTTTCAGCTGCAGTGTACACTGGCTGCCTTGCATGCTGCATTTCACCTGGAAGACATAAACAGGGAAATACATCACAGGACCTCATACATTGGATAACATTATTTACATAATCTGCACATCAACTTTGACTAGCATTAGTCACCACTTACGACCACATCATGCCCCTGTCATTTATCAGCACAGTATAAGCTTGCATTGCACTCCTGGTCCTGATGTGTCATGCTCCCCCCAATGAATATGTATGTATATATATATATATATCTATATATATATATATATATATATATATATATATATATATATATATAAATATATATTTTCTTGTATATATGTATCTCCATATATGTATATGTATATATACAAAACCTGAATGATTCCACAAAGCTTTTTCCATACTGTTGAATGACACTACTGCATGATATATCTGAAAAATCATCAGAAACTCCTGCAGCTCAAAAGACGTAGAGGTACATTGGTCTGACTATAGTGTACAGGGTCCTGGGTTTGAAACTTGGCAGGGCTGATTATTTTGTTGCTTAGCAGAACAGTAGCTGATGGAGACAGAATAACAAAAGCAGTTTTAAGTGGCTTTAAGCAGTTTTGCGTGGGTTTGCATGATGCTAAGTGATGCCAAGATACAGGTAGCCGTAGAGATGCTTAATCCATTTTGGCTTCACTTAGCATTGCACAAAGTCGCTTATTCCTGCTTACACCTGCACTAATTTCTTTAAAAGAAAGAAGGGGGGATAGGAACATGGTGAAAAGGGGCATGCAGAGGGAAAAACAATATGAAAGGTAGCAAAGGATGTGCAGGACTGGGGTAGGGAAGGTGCATAGCTGTCCATTTCTTATACAGCAACAGCTGTGCATTCATACAGAATTTGGAGGTGAATTTGGACACTCAACCCCCAGAGAGAGGGGTGAGGACAACAGAAATGTGCTGTCAAGCCAGTTAGACTGGATTACATTTGTCCAGTGGACAGATGCAAAATAGACTGCTATGTATGGAACAATATGTTTTTTTGGACAGATGCCCTTTTTTTTCGAGGTGATAGTGGGATGTTGGTTAAGGGTTGTAGGTACATCTGGGGAGGTAGTTTTGGTAGGGAGATAGAAAAGACAGCAGGTAGGGGTGTTGTATGACACATTTGGGGGGGTAAACACCTTGGGCAGCAAGGGTGGTTGAGAATCAGAGGCCCATGAGCCCCCATATGGATACAGTGGGACTGACATTCCCACCAACAGGCAGTCACTACTGCACCATCACAGCTGCAAACTGTAAAGGGGGGCAGGGGAGATGGTGACCTGAACAGTAAAAGCTATTTGGTCAGATATTACCAAGGAGCATGGCACTGTAGGATTGCTACAGTGGCTACTCATGTTGATTAGGACCAGGTACACAGGATATTTCCAACTGTCATAGGAGTGTTGACCAGATGTCTTGCAGTAAGAGGTTCATAGGTATGTGATCTCATTGTTTAGTGAATGCCCTCCAGATATCATCCCATTGACTTAGCAGACTCCTGAAAGTAGTATGCAGCAGTGGTCATGGATATGGTCACACACCCTTGACATTCTTTGGAAATCTGTGCATGTGTGAGTTGTGTATGTCTGTCCATTGTGAACAGGCTGCCAATATTGTGTATTAGTGTTGTGTGTAGATGTTTGTTGGGGTGAGTAGGGAGAGTAGCAGATGTGAGTGTCATAGATCCTTTTTCTATCTGACTGTATATGTTGCTATGGCTGCTGGTGGTCTATCAGGTGTGTATGTTTGTAGAGGCAGACTGAAAAATATCATGTAATACCTTAGGATTCCCAGTACACTGTGAGTCGGGCCAGTATATGTTGGTGTAGTGTGTGACTGGCAATCAGGATATGTTTGTACAGTCATTCTACCCAGAGTTCATTTGGGGTACTGGCATGTTGCTGTGACTGTAGTGCAAATGGTTTTGGGTAGACATCTTTGCACCACTATCTGCTTTTCCCTACATTTCCATCCCTGTAGTACAGTATATATTTGGATATAGATGGGTAATTGGCCAGAGCTGATTTGGGGTAGTGTTGTGTTGGTTTCACTGTAGTTCAGAAGGTGCTGGGTGACATGGTTGGCAGCTGTCATGGGTTTATCCATTCTGTTACATGACTGTGGTCATACATCTCCACTGTCCAGATGTCTAGACACTGTCCAGATGCATGGCTCATATGTTTGGTCTGTTGCCAATAACATTTGTGGGTTTCTGAGGAATCACTAGGATGATGTGAGGATTGACATCAGTAAATAATGACATTCATTTGTGTTTCAGACCTGGAATCTATCTGGAATTGTGTGTTAAAGCATACCATGCCTGTCTAGCAGACTTCTATGCATATGACAGCCATATTTCAAAGATGCCACTATTGTTTGCCCTTTATCCCCCCACTTTGTCAGGCTTTTTGCAAATGTCTTGCAGTAAGAGGATGGTTATCTATATATAAATAAATAAATAAATAAATATATATATATATATATATATATATATATATATATATATATATATATATATATATATACACACACACACACACACACACACACACATATATATATATATATATATATATATATATATATATATATATATGTCTATACACACACACATATATATATATATATATATATATATATATATATATGTCTATACACACACACACATATATATATATATATATATATATATATATATACTGGTATCTAGATATACATATATATGTATATAAGAGTACTATGGATATATAATCCCCCCTTATGTTGAATGACTGTTCTGCATGATATGTTTGTAAAAACATTACAAATTCCTATAGCTCTGATGGTGTAGAGGTATGTTGCTGTGATTGCAGTGCACAGGGTCCTGGATTCCAGATTTGGAAGTGATTACTTTTTTTATTAACGTTAAATGACCAAAATGAATGAAATGTTTGTAAAAGCATTACAGATTCCCACAGCTCATATGATATAGTGGTACATTGTTGTGATTGTAGTGTACAGCATCCTGGGTTTGGGACTTGGCAGCACTGTTTATTTTGTTGCAGGGCAGAAAAAGGGTTGATGGAGACAGAGTGATTAAGGCACTTCTCAGCAGTTGTAAGCAGGTTTGCATGGTTTTGCATAGAGCTACGTGTTGCTAACAGACGGTCAAGCTTCTCTTAGCACCACTTACTCCCGCTTATATCTGCTCTAGTTTTCATTAAATAAAAGAAAAAAGGGTGATAGGAAAGTGGTGAACTGGGGGAAGCAGGGGCTAAAACATTAGGAAATCCAGCTAGGGATGTGCAGTACAGGTGCAGGGAAGGACCATAGCTCTACATTTCTTCTGCAGCAACAGCTGTGAATAATGTGTAGAATTTGGAATTTACAGCCTCACACCCCACAGGAAGGGGTGTTAGTGACAGACATTTGCAGAATAATCTATGGGTTGATTGATTATTTTCACTGTACATGGGGGTGAAATGTAGAGCTATATATGGGGCAATGTTTTTTTGCGAGACAGATGCCCTTTTTTTGTTTGTTTTTTTTTTTTTTTATGTGAGAGTGGGATGTTGGGAAAGGGCTGCAGGTATGTTTGGGGAGGTAGGTTGGGTAGGATAGATTACATTTGCAGACAGGTAAGACAGACAAGACAGCAAACAGGGGCAGTATATGACACATGAGGGAGTAAACACCTTTGACAGACAGGGTGTTTGGGAATCTGAAGCCCATGAGCCCCCAAATGGATACGGTGGGATTGAGGTCCTCACCCATGGGCAGTCACCACGGCTGCTTCATGGCCCCAAAGGTGTCTGTGCTGGGGGCTGGACAGAAAGGGTGGCCTGCCCCTTGAGGTGCACCAGGCAGCCCTCAATCTGGCAATGCTGCCCACCCAACTCAGCTTGGATGGCACTGCACACCAAACTCCAGAACTGACTGTGGATGACAAGGTCCTGCCCAGCCTGCTCCTGGGGGGAACAGGCCCCATCCCTTGAGGTGGTTCCACCTGAAGGTGGTGCAGGACCAATGGACAAGGAAGTCCCGTGTCGGGTCCCAGACATGCTGGGGCCCAGTGCCACGGCCAGATGAGACAGGACAGGTGGATCCACTGGGATCTGCCTTTCCAAGCATGCTATGGTGTTGAGGTTTTACAGAATATGTTGGTTAGTCATGCACATCACATTTCAAGATTAGTTATAACAGCATGCGTGTGTGTTCCAATTAACCCCATAAAACAGATATGAAACAGTTGCATAGCAAGTAGAACACATGCATAAATGGAACAACAGTATACATCATACCAGCATGCCAGTAACACTGATGGCAACAGGCCACCAACAATGATATTTGAACAAGGTATTTTAACATGCAACCAATCAAATATATGAACAATAATAGAACACAAGTCCCAACATTAGGTTTTGAGGACAACATACCCGTAGTATATGAATAATAATTACTGATGCAGATGAGGGGTGGGGGAAAGACAAAAAGTCCATTAACAACTGTTGATTCTTCTATTTTCCACAACTGTACTGCTCAATACTGTATGGTTCTGCCCTCACTTTACATCTACCAATGGCCCATAGCTTGTGTAGCACAAACATATCTATTATACTGTCAGTCTGTTATGGTATGGGGAAAACCATGACAACTCTGGGTACATGACTAGAGGGGACTTGTACATGTCAGGGTTACATATCAGACACAGAAGGGGTACCCTGAACTGCTTTTATGTGAATGTGCTACTGACATATTTCAACTGGTTTCCTATCTGTGTCCAGGGTTATTGGCAACAGTGACCACTAGCCATGACAGCATGAAACTTGAGAGACATGTATCGGGAAGAGTGCATGTTGTATGTACCTATCCTGCTGTCATTTCCAGGCATGTGGTGGGACAGTTGGACAGTTCTACACAGTTTATTAGTAAACCCTTCATACAGCTACTATCAACATTTTCTTACCTGTAAAACCTGTAGAGAAAATATCTGTTAACAATGCCTGACTGTTTTTACATTTATTCCTGATTCCTTGCGTGTAGATATGCACACATCTTAGTACCATTTCTGAGATTTGAACCATGTCTGGTTATGCAAAATTATCAGCTAAGCTATTTCTCATTGCATTGAGCTATTGGGGAACTGTTCTTTCTTAATTCACTGGTTTCTGCCTAAGAGTCTCTTACTTACACAGTCTGAACTTGTAATCCTATGATGCATGCTTGACAGATAGTTGTTGTACTGTGCATTAATATTTTGGATTACTGCAATCTGGAAAGCAAAAGTTAACACAAGGCAATGCTGCATGGAACACACTTTGATACCTTACACATTACTATTCAGGGCTCAGAGCTTAGTGCAGTATATATTTCACATTTCATTTATATCTTGTTTTACAGCTCCACCATCTACAGTTTTTCTTAGCTGGTTCACAAAACAGCCTCTGTTAATGTATGCTGTCACAGCCATATTAGCTGTGAAGAACCTGCATACATTCTATATGTCTACAATAACATACCAAACACAACAGTTTATGTTATAGTTGTTTATTTCAGATCAATCTTAGTCAGAAATACTTTATTTATTCAGTTAAAACAGTAACAGTATACCTACTAGCACTACACAATGTACTCCTTTTTAGTTATTTGCGCAATATACTGCAGAATATATTTTTACTCACCAGCCTATTGGCGCAGCCTCAGCAGTCTATTGATATGGACTTTGATGTTACTAGCCCTCTCTGCTGCAGCTGTAGGGGACAAAAACAAACATTATGCAGACCTGTCTATCACATCCTCAGGCTAGAATTTGGTACATGTATATCTGTGATACTTCCAAACTGCTGGAATACAGTTCTCCCTGGCATCTTGGATCAACTGGTCCAAGAGCACTCCTTCCTCTGCTTTAAGTTGGCATAGTGGTGCCAGACCTGCTCACCATTTCAGGGGATGCCAGTAGCGCTGGTGAGATCACGAGCGAGATGGTCCCAAGCCTCCGCTTTATACTGGGTGCCCTGGTACTGGCCCTGCAGCAGTCTCTCATCATGGTTACTTACAAGGAGTCCAGCCATGACCCTGGACTCCATTATGCCCTAGCACTGCACCCTAAAGCGCGAACCCTGGCCTACACCAGCCATACTTCCTGCACAGGTTGAACTATAACAGGTACTGACTATTTTCCCACCTGTGTGGTTTAAATAAAGTCATATTCCCACCCTTTGCCATAATTGGGTGATTTTGAAGCTGCTAAGCACAGCTTAGCAACTCACAAACCTGATAAGGTGGGTTGAACAGTGCTTAAAGGGGTAATTGCTGAACATTGCTTAACAGTGTGCAAATCCATTTAGCTGGGCTGACTGCTGCTTAGCATTCACATTTAAGCAATGCTTACACTGCAAACATAGCTGAGCACTGCTAACCATTGCTCACTTTTCATTTTATTAAAAAGTCAGGATAATAACTTAATTAATCATTACTGATTTATTGGTAAGTGTATATGATTTACTTTACATGACGTCCCTCTATGTACTTTCATTACATTACCATGGGGTGTGACTATACTGTATGGGACACTTGTGTGTACACAGGTGATTACACATGTTATATGCACTCACACTTACATTTTAGGCCAGCTATACTACCCTGGATGACAAATATCGATTACTACATCATTTAAAAAAATACATTTAGACACTGCTTTCCTATCTAAAAATGAATTGTTTGTCTTGATACTTGAACCATGAGCACCTACATACAAAGCCAGGATTCTAACCACTATGCTATCCCAGCATTAGACTTTTTGCTATATATTTTTTTATTTATCTCCTCTAGGTTGTTTAAGCAATGCTGGGCAGAGAGCCATAACGTGCACACCCATTCAGCTACGCTTAAACATGGCTTAGTATGGAAAAAAAAGAATTTAACTATTTATGTCATTGTACAGCTTGGTTACTCTATGACAGGGGTCTGCAACCTTTACTATCAAAACAGCCATTTTTGACCCCTGCCCCACCAAATAAAATTCATCGGGAGCCACAAACCTATTTGACCTCTAAAATGAAGATAACACAGTATATAAGTTTCATATATAGTTGTAATACTAAATATAAAAAAACAAAGTTTATAAGAGCAATATATAAAATCCGTCCCTATTTGTGTTCTTTTGTTGGGATTGCTCAATCGTTCTCAGTTTGTGTTTGTGTGTGTCATATCTTTTGACCTCTTAGAACAAAAAATCTGGCAAAGCCATAAATAATGGGGCACATAGGTCCAAAAATAGGGACATGTTTTAAATATTGCTCTTACAAATTTAGAAAGTTGATAGAATAACAGATTTTGCATTAGCATGAATTTTCTGAAGGATATGAAGTCTGAAATTCAAATGTCTATTTTTTCTGACTTCAGCCCTCAACAATTTGCCAGAAAACCACAATTTTATGAGGAAACAGATCAAAAGTATGAGGCAAAAGTCAGGACATTCTGCAAAAATCTGCAAAGTTGAGAGGTGCGTGTGTGTGTGTGTGTGTGTGAGAGAGAGAGAGAAATGCATGTTAACAGAAACCATGTTAGTCTAGCAAGTTTATAAGAGCAATATTTAAAGTCCGTCCCTATTTTTGTTCCTTGGTCCCCCTTTAGTTGTTTCTTTGTCCAGATTTCTTGTAAGACTTTGAGAGGTATGGGAACAGTTCGGGAGATGCTGCTGCTGTCAGGGGATTGCTCGATTGCTCTCAGTGTGTGTGAAATGCATGGCAACAGAAATTGTGTTATTCTAGCAAGTTTATAAGTTTATAAGAGCAATATTTAAAGTCCATTGCTCGATCAGTCTGTGTGTGTGTGTGTGTGTGTGTGTGTGTGTGTGTGTGTGTGTGTGTGTGTGTGTGTGTGTATGTGGTAAAGTGGCCATTATTTTTCAAAGCTACAGAGAGCCACTGCAGAGGGGTGGAAGAGACACATGTGGCTCCACAGCCGCAGGTTGCAGAACCCTGCTCTAGGAAGTTGACGGGTATGTCAGGCAGGCATCTGGGCATTCTGCAGACACCTGTACAGTTTAGGGATTTGCCCATACAGCACTTTCAGATGGCAGGCATTTGTGTTTCAGTCTTCATACCCTACAGGAAGACCATGCTACTGCAAACCTTTTATTCTGTCATCTTTCGGGTTTGTCAGTGCAATTTTTAAAACATGTCTGTATTTATGTGCCTTTGTCCACCCATTATTTATGACTTTATACTGGTTTCTTGCTCTAGGAGGGTGAGAAGTATGCGGGGAAGGCATCTGGGCATTCTGCAGACAGCTGTACAGTAAATGGCTATGGCCTTATGGTGCTTTCACATAGCAGACATTTGTGTTTCAGTCTTCATACCCTGCAGGAAGTCTGTGCTACTGCAAACCTTTTATTCTGTCAGCTTTTGGGTTTGTCAGTGCACTTTTTAAAACATGTCCCTATTTATGTGCTTTTGTCCCCCTTTATTTATGGCTTTGTACAACGTTCTTGCTCTAGGAGGTTATAAGGTATGTGAGGCAGGCATGTGGGCATTCTGCAGGAACCTGTACATTTGAGGGCTGTGCATGCCTCTCAACTGTACATATTTTCACAGAATGTCCAGATTGTTGTCTCATATTTTTGGCCTGTTTCTGACCAAATTGTGGTTTTCTGGGAAGTCATTGAGGTCTGCAGTCAGGAATAATGACATACATTTTGGTTTCAGACTTCTATCCTTCAGGAAATTCATGCTAATACGTAATCCATTTTCTATCAACTTTCTAAGTTTGTAAGAGCTATATTTAAAAAGTGTCCCTATTTTAGGGCTTTGTCCTCCCATTATTTGTACCTTTGTCCAGATTTCTTGTTTTAACAGGTTGCAAGGTATGGGCCGATGGCCGTACGGCACTTTTACAATGCAGGGGGTGTGTGGCAGAACTTGTCACACACCTCCTGCATTGCTTTCTTGCTCCAGTATGTATTTCCATGTCTGCGGACACAGAATTACTCATTTATTTCTTTTCAGTGTCCGCAGACACTGAAATACTGTCATAATATTAGAGAAGTTCTAATATTATGCTGAACTACTTTTAGAAAATGCCGTACAGGACTTTCTGAGTGCAGGGGGCATGTTTACTGTGTGAGGATTACTTAAACACTCCCCCTGCACTCGTTCACTGTTCGTGTCCATTTAGCCTTAACAGCAGCACACCTTCATGAATATGCAAAGCACGCTGCTGTTAATGCTATATGGACACGAACCACTCCAAGCAGGAATAGCACTATTCCTGCATGGAGTTTATTGAATCCAGGAGAATGATTTTGTATAAAGAACAGCAGTCAATGTTATAGTCCTATACATCTTTTCATTCTGGCAAATAATGCTGAAAGAGTTTCACTTCAACCTTCTGATAAGCAATATTTTATCTGCAGAATTCATTCTGAATAATTATATTTGCATGACTCTGTGTACACAGTTCTTTAAGTATTGCTTAGAGTACTACTTGTATAATTCTCTGTATAGAATATTTTCAGCAGAATTGTATGCAAAGAATTCTTATCTGTATAACTTTACTTGTACAATTCAAGCTTTAAAAGTCTATCTAAAAATTTTTTGTTTTGATACCCATTTGAATAATGTTAAATTTAGAATACTATCCAAAGAGTTTTCTGTATAGAATTCTGGTTTCAGCATTTTGTGTGAGTTATACTATGTTTAGAATTCTATTTATTCCAATTTGCATTTAAATGTCTCTGTGTAAAGTATCTTGCTTAGAATTCTGCCAAATTATATTTTAAGAACTGTGTAAAATATTTTTAATTTTATTTGTAGTATTCTATGTAGAATTCTTTCTGAAGAATTCTATCTGTAAAAGTTTGTACCTGTAGAATTGTGTGTGTGTGTGTGTGTGTGTGTGTGTGTGTGTGTGTGTGTGTGTGTGTGTGTGTGTGTGTGTGTGTTTGTGCAGAATTCTATTTTTAGTTCTATTCTTAGAATTCTATATGCGTATAAATGTATTTGTAGCATTTTATTTTTAGAATTATATTATCAGAATTCTAACTGGAATTTCATCTTTTGAAATCTGTCTTTTAAATACTATCTATATAATTTTATCTTTGGAGTTTTTTTATTACAATTCTATCATCAGAATTATGTGCTTAGAATTATACTTGTATAATTCTTCCTGCAGATTTCTATCTGTAGATGTCTTATCTGTAGAGTTCTCTTTTTAGAGTTCCATCTGTAGAATTATATCTATAAAATCCCGTATTTAGAAATTTTCCTATATTTTTTCCTTTAGAATTCTAAATGAAGAATTCAACTGTAGAGTTCAATGTCTAGAACTGTAATTGTAGGCCTTTGTGCAGAATTCAGTCTCAGAATACTTTGTTTATTATGCTATACCTACAGGTAGCTCAAATAAAATTCCCCAACTATCAGTTGCTGAAGAGCACAATGCTGATCCCAGTTTTTCATGAGAAATCTCTTCCAGTATGATTTCTAAGTGGGGTCTGGCAGTGATTTCCTTCTTTTTGGAAAATTCTACCTTCTTCAAGTTGATGTGGCCATAGAACGTGTCCCACATATTGAGGGATGCTGGAGGCTTGCCTTCTGTAAAAAAATATTTATACTTTATGTTTTCACTCCCTTGTTTATAATTCTTCATACTAAACTGTATTAGTAAAATTGCTTCCTTTGAATTTACTGTGCAAAATTCTAGACCTAGAATTTAATGAGTAGAATATTGTACACTGATTTTTTTTCTTTAGAATCCAGTATTTAGAATTCTGTCTAATTACTATATTTGAAATTCTATCTGCAGAACCATCTGTTTTTAATACTGTCCATTAAAGTTTGGTCATATAATTCTGCATGCAAAAGATAGTCTTTAGAATTCTATAGAATTATTTTAGTAGAATTCTATATGTAGAATTCTGTATCTAAACTTCTGTACTTATACATCTATCAGTTTAATTATGTTTTAAGTCACCATGTAGAATTATGTTTAACACTCTGAGCAGGATTCAGAAACAGGCCAACTACAAAGGGTAAGGCTGTGGCAATAAATGGCCCTTTAATGCAATTGCAGAAACCAGCAATTCAGAAACCTCATTATCAACTAATACCTATGACTCTGAATCAGCCTTGCCAAAGTAGGGCATTTGAGTTGTAATGAGTGTGACTAGCCTAAAAGGCATGGTGTTCTACATGGACAGAGACACACACACACACACACACACACACACACACACACACACACACACACACACACACACACACACACCACACACACACACACACACACACACCATTGTCATGTCTGGGATTGGAACTCCTACCTAATTAGTTTATCACACTACTGCAGTTATAGGATGCACCACAGATATTATTGGGCCACAGATTTCTGAAAGGTGTATTTCACAGTGGATGACATCAGTAGCCTTGCCAAAGTAAAGCATTCGAATTGTAGTGAGTGTAACTAGCCTAAAAGCATTGCTCTATATACAAACAGAGACATACACACACTGATGTCATCCACTATGAAATACACCTTTCTGAAAACTGTAGCTCAGTAATTTCTGTGGTGTGTCCTATAACTGCATACTTCTATAGTTTAATAAACTAGTTAGGTAGAAGTTCTAATCCCAGACATGGCAAGTGTGTGTGTGTGTGTGTGTGTGTGTGTGTGTGTGTGTGTGTGTGTGTGTCTGTCTGTCTGTGTAAAGAACAATACTTTTCAGGCTAGTCACACTCACTACAATTCAAATGTCCTACTTTGGCAATCCTGCTGATGTCATTCACTGTGAAATATACCTTTGGGGAAGGGGCACTCCAGCAATCCCCATGGTGCATCCTATAACAGCTTCATGCTGTAGTGTGATATAGAATGCTAGTAGGGGTTCTATTCCCACACATGGCAGTTGTGGATGTTTTGGTGTATTTCTATGTCTGTGTCAAGAGCAATGCATTTTAGGCTAGTTACACTCAGTACAATTCAAATGCCCTACTTTGGCAATCCTGCTGGTGTCATTCACTGTGAAATACACTTTCGGGGAATGCATACTCCTGTAATCTCTGTAGTGTGTTCTACAACTGCGTAGATCTGTAGTGTAATATACTGGTTAGGTCTGATCCCAGACATGAAAGGTGTATGTGTGTCTCTCTGTGTATCTGTGTTTGTCATTCGTATCCTGTGTGGAGGTGGTTGTGAGTGTGTAACAACTGGACTCAATGTGGAGCGGGTTTTGCAAATTTCTTATATGGTGTCTCTAGTATATATCACAATGTCCACCATACAGGGATAACAGATGTGAAATAGCAGGGAGGCTGGAGTGCAAATCCATACCCCTACATGTGACATCAATGCCAGCTGAACAATGTTAGCAACCCTTGTATTACCCAGGGAGCACTTTCAACCCATGTCTCATACACACACACACACACTTGCCTAAGCAACAGCGGCTATGTTGGTAGTACCCTGCATATTTCCCACTGATAGTAACCATGGTGTGATTGCAGTGGGCTACAGAGGGCATGGCACCCTATCCATCAGTCCAATAGGCAAGTACATGCTGACAGTGCACCTCACCCATGTTCCCCACTGGACACCTGAAACACCTGTGGTGCCATCAGATGTGACCCACAAAGGACATACCATGCCTGAAACACATGCCCTGTATGGACAGATGCCACTGACACCAGGGAATACTGGAATCATGCTATCAATGTAGGTTCAGGGTCAACCCACTGTCCATTAACAGTTCCTGCCACATGAGACCAGGACTGGCACATCTGATGATAACAATCTGTGTACACAACATGGGCCAGACACCCCAGGTACAGTTCCACATGTCACTGTACATGCATGTGGTAAATGTGCACATCCCAGACACCATCCATGTCATGGATTAAGGAACACATACATGGCAAGCAATGCACAGCATTGGCCACACGCAATAGTCACCTAAGTGACTGGATGGCGAATACAATACCCACCTGTGTGGGCAAATCCAGACATTACACCCTGAGCCACAATGCAGACCATTGTCATGTGGCCTGATGCCAAGGTATACCCATCACCTAGCCTTGTATAGCCATCTGGCACAGTTGACCACTACACACCGGGAAACAATGCACCCATGCATGTCAGTACTGGCACCCATGTCTGTGTGTGTGTTGTATGATGCATATGACCACATTCACACTCACTACAATCCCCATTGGAATACTGAAGCATGCTGTCTGATGTCAGACACCTCCACCTACCCTTTGCCCATATAACATCCGTATGACCCCTGTGGTGCATGTTATACCTGCACAGTACTCTGTTGTGGCAATCCCACTAGTGATGAGTTGTATTCCTGGCCCTGCCTAGTGTGGCAATGTGTGTGCGTCCCTGTGAGGGATACTGTTGTTCAATCCGGGGGGGGGGTTGTGGCATCAAGAAGCAACTGCCACTTTACTTCTTTCTCCCCCAAAGTAACCTTAATATTCCCTCCCCTTGGAGTTATACTAACTATCTCCAGTATACCAAACTTGAAATTATGACTTTCCCCTTTACACTCTATGTGTCTATATAGGGCATTATTGTGATCTTTTTTCCGGATGTTATATAAATGATCATAAATTCTATTCTTGAAACATATGTCCGTTTTGCCTATGTAATACCCCGGACACTCTATACATTTATCCATGTATACCACAGGTTTGGTATTACAGTTACTCTGTTTAAATATAACCTTTGTCTTATTAACATTTTCCAAAATGGCACTGTCAACTTCAAGTATGGAGTTGCATTGTTTGCAATTTCCACATTTTCTGGTGTGTCCTATCCTATTGTACTTTCCCCTAAGTTCACTGTTATTCTCAAAATTACTTTTTAAGTTCCTCACCATATTATATACAAAGGTAGGTGTCTCTTCTATAACTTGATTAATATCTTTATTTGCCTTCAGAATATTCCAATTGTCACAAATAAGACATTTGACTTTGTCTACATGGGGACCATATTCCAATATATATATATATATATATATATATATATATATATATATATATATATATATATATATATATATGCTCGACTATATTTTGAATCATTATTGTGTTTCATAATTGGTTTGTCTTGCATAATTCCTGTCCCTGATATAGGTTTATATTTATTACCCCATTCTTTTGTAACAAATCTCATAACATCATCTATCAAACTCCTAGGATAACCTCTTTCTTCAAACAGGGAACCAATATACTTCATTTCCTGTACCATATCGTCATAACATGATGTCACCCTGGCAGCTCTAATACACTGCCCTTTAATTATATTCCACATTTGTTTCCTAGGATGATTACTTCTGTATTCTAAATAATTATTACTAAAGGTATCCTTCCTGTAAATATGAGATTTGAAACCAATGGGGGTATTAACTATATAAGTATCCAAGTATGCTATGCCGTCAGTATTAACAATATGTGTAAATTTCAGAAAGGCACTAGTACTATGTATATATCCAATGAATTGCTCTATCATCTCTAGGGGGCCATCCCAAATGATAAAAATATCAGTCAAAAACCTTATATATAATCTGATGTTGTAATACTCGTTGTTGAATATGTGGCTTTCTTCCCAATCCAACATTACAAGGTTAGCAAATATGGGGGCACTTGCCATCCCCATGACCACACTTTTAATCTGCCTGTAGTGTTCACCTTCATAGAATATAAAATTATTGTCCAACACTAAAGTCATGCAATCCACAATAAGCCTAGTACAGTCCCATCCTATACCTGCATGTTTTCTAACACTATTACAGAATCCATCTAAGCCTTCCTGTTTTGGAATACATGAGAAGAGATCCACTACATCTATAGTGATCAAAGTCAACTCCTGCTTCCATAGATTAGTTGTCAGTCTACTTAAAAAGTCCCATGAATCTTTTAAAATATGAGGTACTTTGTCATGTATATGCTTCAACCAGTGGTCTATAGCTATCCCAATGGGAAAGGTTTATTAATGTATTGTATTAATGTAGTACTGACAACAGGCACACCTGCGGGCATAGCTGGACACTGAGGCCTCCCTGTTGTATCCCTTGTGTATGAGCTTTCTCACAGTATATGCCCCTTACTGGGTAATGATCCATCATGTGGAATGTATCTGTAGACTACCATCTGTACAGCACATGTTAGTGAGGGCTTCTGACATGTAGTTATGGCATACGTATTGTTGTCAGACATCTACCTGTCAACACACACATGCTACTGCATAGCTACTAGCCAAGCTGTTGTCTGTCAGTACCTGTACAGATGTGCAGATTCCAGGTATCCAGCTGTGATATGTACAGGCACCCTAAGCTTGACTGACACTGACATGTCTGCCCAGCTGTGTAAGAACTGGCACATATAGGAGATGTCACCCTGTAAGCACCACATGCCATGGGTACCTCCACTACACTACCACAGTGAACTGAACATGCTTGGGTTCAGGTCTCCATCACAGACAATAACCATGTGTTGTAATGCATGTTGCATACATGTCAACTTGATCACCTCAGTGGCCATGTGCAGGAGGCACCTGGAGCATTGGGTGAAGCATGTCATTCTCACCCTGAGGGTCACCACAGTAGTGTCTGTCGATAGATTGCCCTCTGCCACCTGGCAGGTGGCAGGATACTACTGTACACACAACCCCTACACAACCCATCTCCCCTTGGACAATAGCTTGGTACACAGCTATGACCACCTGCAGTGATGCACCCCTGTACTGACACACGTATACATGTGCATGACTGGGTATAGCAGTGTCTATGTGTTAGCACACCTGTACTTGGGAATTCCATGAGGGCCTTCACAACCAATGCAACACCCATTACCATAGTCAGTCGTGGCTGCTGCAGTATGGGACATTGCATGCACCCTGTTAAGCTTCCACCCATACCGGCTACATGAGCCCTGCAGTACCAGCACAACAGTGTTTTACAAATGGGTTGAAAGGCATGGGATACCCATTGTGTTCTGGCATGTGTGTGTAGTTGTGCATGTCCGTATATCTGTAGGGTACAGCATTCCAAGGCCACATACTGTGCCACACAGTAGTACAGTTGCTGCCTATAGGTGAGGCATGACAATGCAACACCCTACTACATGTGTGGCATGTGCATTAGATGCATATCCCTGTAGTATCACTGTTGGGGTATACTATGGGTTGTAACGCAGTCAAGGCCAATGTGTGATGGTAGGTATGGCAGAGTGTCATCATGGGTTTCAGGGAGTACAATATCCACTGGGGATGTAGGTGATGTGTACACTGTCAGTACACCAGGATACACCCGGTATATGTCCCATGTACCACGTAATGGTTACCACTGTCACCATAAACCATACAGGTAACTGATACCACAATCCAAGCCAGTTATGCATGTGCTGTATGCAGCCTACCTGTAATACACTGGACACATGGTCAAGTTTGTTAGCAGTGATAGGCGCTGGTATCTCAGATGTGTGTCTGGCTGTTATGTGTCTGTTAACGTGCATATGATGGTATGTCACACTACGTATTGTCCATATACACCCATTACATCCCCCAATTAGTCTACTGTACATGTCTAGGGATGTTCTGCATGTAACATGTAACCTGGGACACATCTCACCCTAAACGCTGTGTGGTGTGTGCATCGTAAGCCACACACTTCAGTACCACTACATAGCTAGGTAGGGGTCTTTCCCCAGTGTTGCCAAGTAACAATATGCATGTATGTGGATGGGTCTACATCAGGTTGCAGTGTATACACTCCTCAGCGGGTCACCTGTCCATGTGGCATAGGCAATAACTGTTTTAGTAATCTGTGACATGTGAAACTGTACCCCTGATATGTCACAGCCATGGTGTCACCACAGTGACATACCCCGTCATGGAATATGACTGCAGACCATCCTCATGCTGACACATGTACACCCACAACACAAATGGATAATATTATAGAGACTGCAACCAACCAGTGTTACTAACAGCTATAATGCATCATTGCTGGACAGCTACACTGCCTGCCATTTATGCATTACACTTTACTCCTGTTACACTGCAGTACTGTGGTACACTGTCGTACAGTCACTGTGTGCATCAGAACCATATCAGCCTGTCCCTGCATTAATGGTATGGGTGACAGGGATGTGGCACAGGTATCATCATATGCACAGGGCATCCTTGGGCTGACACATGTACACCTACAACACAAATGGATAACATGATAGAGACCAGAACCAACCAGTGTTACTAACGGCTATAAGGCATCATTACTGGATGTCTACACTACCTGCCATATATGCATTACACTCTACTCCCTACAACATGTTACACTGCAGTACTGTGGTACACTGTAGCACAGTCACTGTGTGCATCAGAACCATATCAGCCTGTCCCTGCATCGATGGTATGGATGATAGGGGTGTGGCACATGTATCATCATATGCACAGGGTGTGATGTTGGTTTGCCAGAGGCAGAGGGAGGACCATACATTTGACACCATGTATGTGGGTGAGGGGTGTACTGTGGTGAGCTGGGCATGGTGATGTGCTGTGTGTAGGTATGGGGTTGCCCTAGGTGTGTTTGCATAGTGTGTGGGTATGCCTGCACACAATTCTGCCATGTGGCTGCCCTGCACAGGTGTTTATGGACAGTTGCAGACCACATCTGGCAGGGTGTGCAGTTCACTGCCTATGGCCATGGACATGTGGACTGTGCCTGCCAGGGGTTCCATGGGCATGTCCAAGTACAGGCCTCAATGTGCTACTCTCACCTGCTGATGACAAATGTCCGCTGATACCAGGACCCTCCTGGGACTGGCCAGGACCATGTGCACATGGCCTGCTGTGGTGTGGTGTGGGCAGCACACCCCCTGCACTGCCAAGGCTGCTACTGCCACTACAGGAGCCCCTTGGTGCCCTAGCACATCCACGTTGACTGCCAGCTGTTGGTGTTGCTGGCCCAAGTCCACGCAGCTGTCGCTGCATCCCCATCACACGTTGAAGCACGGACACAACAAGGCAGACGAGGGCCATCATCTCACTATGCTGTCTATCCGTGAGCTTGGCATATGCACGAATGGCACCCGACAGTTTATGGAGGTTGGCACTTACAGATGCGAGAGCAGCTTTCTGCAGCCTTAGACCCTGTCTGGTTTAATGTTCCATATGTTCCTGTGCCACCATGACAGGCTGAAACATGCGCCTGCTGGTACCAGCTATGTTGCCTATGCCAGGAGCATGATGTCCAGCAGCCCTACAACTAGCACCCTGGGACATCCACCTATGTTGTACCATGCCAGACATCTGGCTATGCCTGCTGTGACCGGACACAGTAGGCATGGTTACCACACTTTCCTGTGCACTGCCACTAAAATCCAGCTGTCCCTCCGCTATGGCCACTGGTGATGGGGTATGTATAGGCACTGAAACTGTGTATGGGGTTGTGGTGGCTAAAAGGGAGATGTCAAATGTTGGTGCAGTGTTGACCCCTGACAACCCCACCTGTGCCTCAACAGTACTATCATCATCCTCAGGGTCTGTATGGACACCAACATCAGATTGCATGCAGGAGGGATCCTGACCCACCTCGCCACCTGTGGGGGGGGCAATAAACACACTTTAAAACCTGTGCAGTATTGCCTAACAGTACACACACACACACACACACACACACACACACACACACACACACACACACACACACACACACACACACACACACGTCTGTAATACCTACCTGTCCATGGCTTTACAGACAATCCCACGTATATGTCCATGTGGTACCCCACATCCTGCATCACACTTGTTAACATACACACATTGATACCACTCCTTAACATATCAGTCCTCTAAATGCCTACACAAGCGGTCACACCACACCTGTTACTACATAACCTGCCTGACCTGTCGTAGTGGTTTTACATGGCTTCACTGCTGTCATTCGATATGCACCCTCTGTATGTCTGGACATCATGAGCATGGCCCCTATATGTGTGGGCTACTACGTTCTATCCATAATATCATGCACTGGTGTGGCATGTGTATGTAATGCTCAGTACATGCCAGATATGCTGCTCATTCAGCCTATCATGTGACAACTGTAATATACTCCCTGATGTTGACTAGTACTTCCTCAATGCATCTATAATACTACATATGTGGGTTGTAGGTGACCTCCCTGCTGAATGCAATATTAAGGGTGTACCTGATGCCTACCTTCCCTCTCGATGCCTGTTCCATGCTACAGACCATATTATACTATCAGCTGTCCTGTGATTACACACATGACAGGTATTCCTGGTGTGTAATGTGGCAGACCATGTCCATGTACTGCATGGTCCCAAAGGGAGGTACAGCTGTATGAACACCCCACAATCTCACATGTGCATACATGGCCACCCACACAAACACACACATGCACCCTACATGCATCAACCTTCCTCCACTTCACCAGAGTGACCCTACAGACAAACTAACTAACCACCAGGATGCACTCACGCATGCACACACACACACACACACACACACACACACACACACACACACACACACACACAGACACACAGGTGAGGTTGCACAGTGATAGTACACACAGTCCTCCTATTACTCATCTGTCAACATGCAGAACATATGGTACAGAACAGCATGCAGTTCAGCTATAGTCAATCCATGCTAGCAACAGTATACATGTGTGTGATGCATATGCTGTGTCACTAGATGATGCCCCTTCCCCTGGATACCACTGCGCCCATGTACACAGTACTGCTGTGCACCTGTTCTGCACCCTGCCATGTAATGTGCACTACACCTCACAGGTGTACAACCCATTGCGGACTGTGTAGTACTGTGTCAGTTATGTCAGCTTTAATGTTCACAGCCCCTATGTTTTTCAGCAACACATACTTGGGATGATATGTGGACAGTTGTCATTGTGAATGGCTGATGCCTGACTTACAGCTCTCAACATCAGCAAACCATGTATGACTAATCCAGTACTCTTACACTAACAACCATCAGAGCATACCGTGGCTATGGGGGGTGTACACACCCTTCCTGATATGATGCACCCATCCGTGATCTGCACTGGGACCACATCAGTGCATATCTTAACAGTACATGCGCCCGATATGTGACATATGTCCTGTACTCTCACATGCAGTGTCTATGGAATGTGTTAGGTGTGTGGATGCTGACCATGATGCATACAGTCTGTGTGGGCAAATGTGTGCTATGACGGTTTGAAGCACCTCTTGTGTGTACTACAGCAGTCACTACTCCTGGTGGGGATATACCAGCGTGGGCCATCTGCAATTGCCAGTGCATGTTCAGTCTGCCCTACACATGTCCCCCTACCCTGCAGGATTGCAAGATCTACTCATGTGCACATCCCTTGGTGTTCACACACTGCCGTCACTATTGCTGTGGGGGTAGGGTTACATGTGCTACAGGTCCTGAACCTGACTATATGAGGATACTGCCATTCATAGTATCCTTAGGATCCCTGCTGCAGTGGACTGGTGTGTCATGCTGACACCCCCTCCTTCAGCCTTTTTGCAGATGCATGAGAAGTAAGTCCTACACATGTGTGTCACTTTGCAGTGTCCCATACACTGAAAACCACATGTTACAGCCTAATCCCAGCTGATAATGTGGACTACTGTAATGCCTTATGCCATAGTGTATCTCTGCAGCCATTGCCATTGTCCTACAGGTATATACACTGGTGTTGCACTGTATATGGGCGTTGTTCCAAACATGTCCCTACTGCAGGCCATGTCTCCCACCATTATGTTACTCCCTGTGGACACATTCCGCAATGACAGGATGTTAGTTATCATGCAGGTGTCTGACATTCCCTTGCTATACCCTATCATGGTCACCCCTGTGATGCCATGCATTTCACAGCAACAATACGTGCACATGTACAGCATGCATTCAGGGTAGGTGTGTTAGATGTGTGCATGGAATATACCATCACCGTTACATGCACAGTGTGTTGGCAAGCATCTACATAAACCATACTCACCAGCTACAAGCTGCTGCCTTTGTGGTATCCTGGATGGACCAACATAAGAGGGTGAGAGATGCAATGTCAGTGGCCACACCTGTGACAGTGCTACAGGGTGGGTGCAGTATTACAATACATCAATGGTACATTTCCACAATACTACCACATCTGGACATCTGTTTATCACTACTATGCAGCAACGGAATATATCTATGACATGTCAGATATGCATGATCTATCTGTACCAATGCAGATGTATATGCAACAGTGGTCTACCGATGTGCCCTGTGTCCTTACCTGTAAGATCCTCGGCTGGTGTGTGAGTGCCACCCACCTCCACAAAGATGTCCAGTGGTTGGTGGCTGGATGGACGGGCAGGTTCCACGAGGCTAACCAGGAGCTCCTCCACACGTGTCAGGGGGGATGGATGGCATGGCCCCCCTGTGGTGAGGTGATTCCCCTGGACTGCAGCAGCATGGTGATGGGCATTGCAAAGCAGGTCAGTACAACGATGCTGGACCTGCTCATAACTGTGGTTGTGCAGCCCGACGTCATTGACCCTGTGGACTAGGTCATTCCACAGGGCGGTCCATTCCTGATAATCATGGGTGGCCCTGCCAAACAGCACAGGGTAGCGCTAGATTAGGTATGTGATCAGCACTTCATTTTCGGCTGGTGAATAAGTTGGCAGACGTGCACGGGACATCTTGGCTGAAAGACATAAAGATGGAAACAGGTCTGAGCAACTCACACAGCAAGGTTACCACAGTTCTTAATACACATCTCTGTCACCCCCCAACCATATCAGCTATAACAAACTGTACACACAACTCAGGTATGGCTACAGCTTACCTACCACTGGGACAGATATTGTACTGTACCACACTTTCTGCTATGTGATTGTTGCCATGTTCCCTGTGTGGACACTATCATTGCTGGCCTGTTCCACCTGCATGTCATTGTCAGGGCCACTATGGTTCCATATATGCCTGTGATATGGCTGCTTTGTGATTTCTGTACATCTGACATTCTGTGTTATTGGGGATATCTATGCATGCTGTTGGACATGTTCCGGTTTTGTGTAGACTGTTACTACCAGCATATGTTCTATAATAGTGCTACAATAACATGTATATGTACTATTGGCCAGCAGGACCACCTCTGCAAACCCATCTGCCCATGTTACCTGGCCACATCACATGTGTGTCCCACCCTGGGACCTCCTCATGTACTGGTCCAGCAATACCGTCAGGTGGAACCAACCCAGGCGATGTTGTCCCCTCTGGGGCACACAAAGACATGTTCCTGTCCCTGAGGTCAGGTCCAGGGTCTGTTCCATAACGGGCTCCACAGACACATGTGGGATGTGCTACATTACTCTGAGGCACCCAGTACACATTCACAGGGCTGACATGCTTCTCCTGCTCAGCCTCCAGGCCAGGCACCCACAGGACGTGGACTGCTGTTGTGAGTAGCAGTGGGTGGGAGGCTTGTTCCTATTGTGTCCATATTGGGGCCCTTGTGGCATACACATCACAGACCACACACACCATCCAGGGTGTTTACCCACCACATGTGTCATATACCACCCCTGTAAACTGTCCTCTATATCTACCAACCCTGACTACCTCCACAACTATACCTGCCATACTTCCCCATATTCCCATTCCATACTTCACCGATGAGGGCAATGTGGTCCCAACAAGGGGTTAACATGTGACATACCCGCCCATGTTGCACACACTGCCAGCTGTAGATATCTGTGTGTATTGCTATTTGTGCTGTTGGCTCACACATAGCATGCATCACTGTGGTAGTAATATAGGGGACATGTATTTACATACAAATATGTTTGTGGGTGTGTTTGTATATATGCAGACATGTGCATATAGGTTATTTATCTATATATGTGTAAATATATGTGATGTGTATATGTGCTCATATATATGTCTACACATGGGTATCTGTATATTTGTGGACATACATGTAGATATATATCTTTATATATTATATATGTGTACATATATACACTTATGCATCCATATATGTGGGGTGCATTCAGACATCAGGTCCACAATCTCACAACACCTTCCTGCAAAGCTGCACAGTTCTGCCTTGCTACAATGCAGACAGGTGCCACATATGGACACAGCCTGACATTAGGGGGTATATGTAGGACCTGATTGCAGGTAACCTTATTATACACCTATGGCATTCCTACATGCTACATTACAGATTAACCTGATTATCCTACAAGGGATGGGCTGTGGGTCCCACGTGTCTATCATAATGGCATTACTTCTATCACCAGCTATTGGCCACATGATATACAAACTTCCCATTACACAACACACACTATGATGGTTTACATCTTGTCAGTGCTGATCTGCACAGTTGACAGCTATGGCCCACTACCCACAGGGACAGACACTATTGTTCATAACAGTTGTTCAGTTGAAATCATTACAACACCTGATGGCACATATAAATCATTCCACATCATCTAGCCCATTATTATGCACCATGTACTACATACAGTTACATGCATATATACTTCACATACCATTTTGTGGGAATGATGTCTGTTCTGGATTGTTTGCTGGATGCTATTATAGTTTATTTTTCCTTTGGCTTTTGCTTTGCTTTTGCCTTAGACTTGTTTTTTTTGTTTTGTTTGTTTTTTTCTTTCTCTCTCTCTCTCTCTCTCTCTCTCTCTCTCTCTCTCTCTCTCTCTCTCCAGTAAATGGATTGTGCTGCTTTGAATAGATTGCAGCATGGTTTTGTAGGTGATGCACATGATCAAGTGATGGTCTCTGCACCAATCAGTGTCCTCTACTTACTAACTGCATGCATCTTGCTGTGTAGTGCTTCCAGTTAAAACTGGCATGGCACCCACCTATTATAAATCCCAACATTATGTGGGTGTGGTCCCTTTACCTTTCCTGTGTGATGGACATCCTTCCTGTGTGTGGGCATCAGTGTTACAGACAGTAGGTAGCACTGCCTCTTACAGGAGAACCTGCACATTCAGGCAAGCTACATATCTGTAGGAGGTTCCAGAACTACAAAAAGAGTGTGAATAGAGTTGTATGCATTCTATAGTACTGGTGTTACAGGGTTTGTGTGTACATACTAGTTTTAGTTTACCTTGGAATGTAGTCTGTCTGCAGAGCTCTCAACTGAGGGCCTATCCTCTTGATGGCCAGAGGTGTGCCTATTATGTTTTGTCTGTCCACCACACAGGTCTTGTGTCAGATATTTCACTGGCAGTGTGTGTGTGTTGAGTACTATCAGTACATAACTACATCCATTTCTGTTTCTAACTTCATATTCCTAACTAAGGGTATGTTGCAGACTATCTTGTAACACCAGTGACTTGCTTAGTGTATGACAACAGTTTTCCACATATGGGGCTGTGTTCCAGCCTCTGTCCTCCACCTATATACCAGGCTTTGCACATATGACATGCTGTTAGGGGTTGTTCTGTAGTGGGCTGTGAGTATGTCATGCTGCCATTCCTGCCAAAAGTCCACTGCTTTGTCCCCCACACATACGGTGGGGTTGGGGCCATATATGTGTGGGCTTCCCCTACATAATACATGTGTGCCCTTATGCACTCAAGAGGCCAGCATATGTAACAGTGATATATGGCCCTGTATTATTGAGTCTGGGGGGATGCACCATAACTAACTTAGGCTGTTACAACATGTGGGGGTTTCAGGGGTGAGCTGCCTTACGGTATCTGGATGTACATTACCATACAATCCACTCTGGGTAAATGCAGGCCTACTGCCACCTACCATACAGACTGTTCTGTTTGTCAGTGTGCTTGTGATGGTGTCAGTTATGCCTTGTTATGTAACAGTTATATCCCATTGTATATACTGAGGTCTTTACCCCCTAGGGATTGTCTAAAGAGTGTAGATAGAGGCTGGTGAACTATACATCTGCATTACTTAATGTTGATTGTTTGGTATCCTGTGGCCCAGTCTGTCTCTACTATTGTACTACTTGAAGGCCTTGGCCTGGACAGCAACATTTGTAAACCTTTCCAGACTACTGTATTAGTGTAACTGTTTCACAGTTGCATTACTCAGTTTATATGGATGTCCATGTCTAAACAGCTATATGACATGGCATATACAACTGTAATAGTAAACAAATAAAGATTTCCCATTTATACAAACCTGTGTGTGGTGTTATATCTTTTGACCTCTCTATGGGTATATGTTGCAGGCAACGATTGTCATTTGTATGGGTGGCTCATACAGTGTCCATTTGGTAAGTTGGTAACTGTAGGCATAGTGGTTGTTCCATATTGTGTGCACCTTCTACATATGTATCTTATTGTACATATCTCTGCGTGTGTATGTGTAGTTACATATATATGTGTGTGTATATATATATATATATATATATATATATATATATATATATATATATATATATATCTGTATCTGCATATTTGCCTGTGTATATGTATACTCGGGATGCTAACTGCTTCTCTATGGAAACCAGACTGTACTGCATGA
Organism: Protopterus annectens; assembly: GCF_019279795.1. Taxonomy (NCBI): domain Eukaryota; kingdom Metazoa; phylum Chordata; order Ceratodontiformes; family Protopteridae; genus Protopterus; species Protopterus annectens. Next base: position 82,199,623 of record NC_056732.1, on the reverse strand, counting down.
TATGTTACTGATACCAGCCTGACATTATACAGGTGGGATGGAGTTCTGTTAATATCTTGTGCCCATGTCATGTCAGGTGCTGGGTATGGGATCTGCAACAGTTGGTAGTGTATTGCAGGGCAGAAGTGTTTGGCTGTGGGGGGGGGGTACCTATTCATACAAGACATATGTTGTTTGGGGCCTCTCAACCCCAGTAATGGTTCATGTGGACATATATGTTTATGTTATGTTCCCATTGTTATCTACAGATGTATGTCTGTATCAACTTTTATATATATATATATATATATATATATATATATATATATATATATATATATATATATATATATATGCTTACATATATATAACTTGCTGTGTGTGTGTGTGTGTGTGTGTGTGTGTGTGTGTGTGTGTGTGTGTGTGTGTATATATATATATATATATATATATATATATATATATATATATATATATATATATACATGTAGATGCAGACATATATCTTGATGTATGCATTTGCATGTATATATGTATGTATGTATATATATATATATATATATATATATATATATATATATATATATATATTATATCTATATCTACATGTATAGATATGTTTTATCTATTTAGATATTGATATATATATGCACACACACATACATCTACATGTTGGAATACATTCCCTGTACTGTTGAATGACTGGGCTGGATGATATGTTTGTGACAACATCAGGCTTATGTATATCTGACATGGCTTAGTGGTAAATCACTTTGGCTATGGTGGCAGGGTCCTGGGTTTGAGCCTTGCAGAGGCTTGCTATTTTGTTGCTAGACAGAACAAAGGCCATTGGATACAGAGTGATTGAGGCACTTTTGAGCAGTTGTAAGCGGGTTTGCGTGGGTTTGCATGGAGGTAAGCACTGCTAACTTCCGGTTACAGTTTCTTATACTCAGTTAGCTTCTAAATTGTTTAACCTGTGTAGGCATTGCTTACCCCTGTGCAAACAGGCTTAAACCCACATACTGCTGCTTAAAAGTGCTTACTCCCACTTACCCTCGCTCTAATTTCTTTAAAAGAAAAGAAAAAAGGGTTGATAGGAAAGTGGTGAAAAAGGGGCACAAAGAGAGAAAGACAGTAGGGAAAATAACTAGGGATGTGCAGGAAGGGTGTAGGTAAGGTCCATAGCTGCCCATTTCTTCTACATCAACAGCTGTGCATATACACTGAATTTGGAGGTAGATTGCGGCTCTCAAATCCCTGAGAGAGGGGTGAGGACAACAATAATATGTTGTGATGCCAATTAGACCTGTTTACATGTGTCCAGTGGACACATGTGGGAAACGGACAGCTATGTATGGGGTGTGATTTTTCTTTCGGAACAGATTGCCCTTTTTTTTTTCAGGTGAGAGTGGGATGTTGGGGTGGGGTAGTTGGTATATTTGGGGAGGTAGGTTGGGTAGGTTAACAGACAAGACAAACAAGACCCATACAGGGGCAGTATATGACACATGTGGGGGGTAAACATCTTGATGAGGAGGGGTGTTGGTTAATAGTAGCCAATGAGCCCCATAGTGGAAACAGTGGGACTGAGGTCCCCACCCATGGGCAGTCACCACTGCACCTTCAAAGCCCCGATGGTGGCTGTGCTGGGGGCTGAATCCCAGAGTCAGACTGATGCTCTAGTTGCGACATGTGGTCCTCGAGCTGGCATAGAAGATCACCAAGCTGCTGGCTGAGCTCTCTACGCACCATGACCCGGACCTGGCGATGGGTGACAGGTACCTGTCCACACCCACTCCCGGGGGGGGTGAGCCCCATCCCTTGAGGTGGTTCCACCAGAAGGTGGTGCAGGACCAACGGATGAGGAGGTACTGTGTTGGGCCCCAGACATGCTGGTGCCCGGTGCCATGGCCAGCTGAGGTGGGACAAATGGGTCCGCTGGGACCGGCCTTCACAAACGTGCTATAGTGTTTAGATTTTATCATCATATGTGGGTTAGTAATATTCAGCACATTCCAGGGTTAGGTATAACAGCATGCATAGATATTCCCATTAACCCAGACACCAGATATGGAACAGTTGCATAGCAAACAGAACACATGCATATATGGGACCACAGTGGTAATAACAGCATGCAGGTACATTGATGGCACCATGCCACCAATTTTGGAATAATTCAATATAGCACATGCATGGAAACAAATATAAATATTTATTAACCAATAGGACATAATCAGTACATTGGAGACATTACATACTGGTTGGGGTGGGTACGTAGTTTATTGTTGGAGATATGGTGGGGAGGGAGAAAGATGTCAATTAACAACTAGTATATTCCTGTAGTCCACATTACTTTCCTAGTCAGTGCTGTTATCTGTACCTTACAAGTATTACTACACTACCCTATAGCCTTAGTTTGGACAGTGATATGGCTGTTGTCATTGTTATACATGAACTGGTTTTACCTGCAGTATACACCTCTTACCTAGTATACCTGTAGAGAGAATGTTTGTTAACACTGACTAACTGTTTCTACACATACTCCCAGATTCCAGATTGATGTTGTGCACATAGCTATCCAACTCTTTCTGCACAGATTCTGGCCATATCTTGACCACATGCAGGTGCACCGGGACATATATAGACTATTGCCCTCTTCAACCTTTTATTGACTTGACACACACATATACATGCTTTCCTACACAGTTGTATTATGTAGCACAGTGTGGGTGATGATGATCAGTGATACTTTATTATTCAGAGAAACTGCAACACTCGCTATTCCCTACAATACCAGAGTAAACAGTACCAGTACAGGGCATAAAGGTTTTAATTTCTCAGCACAGCATTTGTATCCGACATACCTGTGGGAGCAATTATTGTTAGCACTACCTGATGGTTGCCACACAAAGTTCCAGATTACACATTAGTATTATGCACATACATCTCACTCTGTTACTGTGCACACTCTGGTCACAGCTTGAAAACATGGGGGTGTAGATAGGACATACTTGGCTTATTACTCTCTTAACAGTTTCAGGGGCTCCTACAGTGACAGGTTTGTTCTAACAGATGTTTGACAATCACTTGTATTCTCTGTTTGCTGGCTAAACATCTGGGATCATCCCATAGACTTCACAGGGGGACAGGCAGCAGATATGCGCCCATATACTGGACATTCTGGTCTTATCTGTACAGTTTTGGGGTATGATTCTGTATGCAGTCTACTTCCACTCCCTGGATTCAGACCATGGCTGTGTCTGCTACAACTAAAGACTGTCCATCAGAGTTGTTTGTGCTATATAGATATTGCTGTATATCTCATATCTGCTTCCTGTCTTATAATTCTCCTGTGCTTTGGCATTCTGACCTTGTATTACAACACTCTTATACAGATTTCCTATACGTCTGGGATCATTCCACTGATTTCACATGGGGACAGGTTGACAGGCACCAGATATGGGCCACTTTACTAGACATTCTGGAAATATCTGTACAGTTGCGGGGTATGATTCTGTATGCAGACTACTCCCACTGCCAGGATTCGAACCATGGCTGTGTGTGCTAAAATACAGCAGTTCACATCTCAGTTGCATGTGCTATTCGGGTTTTGTTGTCTACCTTTTCCCTGTTTTGTGTCTCTGTGTCTCTCAGTTGTAGTAAATGGCCTCTGGAGATTACACCAGTCATATACAGGCCTTCCTATACATTCTATTTATGGTGCACAGTGTGGGTAACAGTGCTTAATGCAACAGTACTATTACGTGTTTGCAAATCTACATTACCATATTTTACCAGAGTATACACATGCAGTCCAGCAGTTAGAGCTTTACTGTCTGGCTATTACTCTTTTTTACATACAAACTATATGAGACTCTTTCTGCCATATTCTCTGGTGTATGCAGTACTTGCCTTGAACAATACAGGTTTTATAAAGGCAATTAATTTGCTAATACTTTTAGTTTTATTTCATATGACAGTAAATGCATGAGTATTACTGACCTGCCTCACATCGCAACCTTGTCAGGCGACTGACATGGGTCTCCTGGTTCGCGGCCCACTCCATTGCAGCTGTGGGGGACATAAGAGGAATATTTAGCCATACCTATCCATGATATACATGAGCTGGCAATTATTACACACATGGTGGGGTGATACTTAACCACAGCTGGGACATCCCCTGCCATTCTAGCCTTTTGGATCCACTGCTCCAAGAGGTCCCCCTTACACCACTTCATGTTGCCATAGTGATGCCTGACCTGCTCACCAGTCCGGGGTATGCCAGTGGCACTGGTGAGATCACAGGCGAGATGGTCCCAGTCTTCTGCCTTATATTGGGAACCCTGATACTGGCCCTGCAGCAGTCTCTGGTCATGGTCTTTCACAAGGAGTCCTGCCATGACTCTGGACTCCTGGATGCACCAGCACTGCACCCGAAAGCGCACACCTTCTTCCCTTCTTGAAATGGTGCCTGCAAGGGGAAGCTACAACCAGTTATGAGATGTATTCCCGCCTGTTGAGTTTAGGTAGGGCCGATTTCCCACACTTTTCCATAATTGGCTGGTTTTGAAAAGTCTAAGCTACGGGCAAACCTGCTTACCTAAGGTTGGCATTGTTTAAAGGGGTATAACATTGGGCACATTGAGTTAGCTGGCCTACATATTGCTTATACCTCCTAAGCTGGCCTGTGCAATGCTTAGCATTGCTTACATTAGACTTTGCATTATATTTTCTTTTTGGCATTGCTTTCTTATTCATTACATCTTATATGTATGACTGGTATCCATGATTCATTTTTAGATACACTGTATGGGGTCCTTGTGTTTTATTTGTGACTTCAACACTCTGTTACAATTACACCTCACTTCTGGGCTTACTGCTGTACTCCAGTTCACATATTTATGTTATGTAGTCGGTTATGATTCATATGACTGTATACTGATTCCTTAACCAGATTCAGTTTGATTGCACTATAGTGAGGACTTGTTTGGTGATACCTCATTCTTCTGTACTGTTGTGATGGCTTGGTGGTTAACTACTGTGACTATAGTTCAATGAGTCCTGTGTTTAAGACCTGCAAGGCTGTTTATTTTGTTGCTGGCCAGATCAGGGCCGTTGTATTGAGAGTGGTGAAGGCACTTCTGAGGAGTTGTAAGCAGGTTTGCGTGGGTTTGTGCGAGGGTAAGCAATGCTAACCTCTGGTTAAATATGCTTACAAGAGAGTTAGCTTCAAAATTGCTTAACCTGTTTGTGCATTGCTTACCCCCATGCAAACGGGCTTAAACCCGCTTACTAGTGCTTACATATGCTTACTACTGCTTATTGGTGCTTACACCTGCTTACTGGTGCATACTCCCACTTACAATTGCACTGATTTAGACAGTTATATGTAATGGTTCTTGGGAAGGTGGGGGATTTGGTAGCTGTATGGAGTTGTCATTCATTACACATTTTACCTTCCATTTGTATCCATGATTCCTGTGTACATATACTGTATGGGGCACATGTGCTTATATGGGGACTTTGCAACATTATGACACTGACACCTCACATGTGCATTTAATGCAGTACTCCAGTTCACAATTAAATGTTATTTAGTAGGTTATACAGCAAGAAAATGTCCATAAACTGAATTCACATGGAAAATGGAATGTGCTGCAGTGGGACTCTAACCAGGAATGCCTGCTCATAAGGTGAATGCTCTGCCCACTACACTATCGCTACATTGCTTTGTTTGCATATATCTTCCTTGTTATCCTCTTCAGCCATTTAAGCTACATTAACCATAGCTAAGCGATAGGCACACCCGCGTACCTACGGTTAGCTTTAATCAGATTTGTAATTAAAAAAAGGGTTTGTTCATTTTATTTGTATTTACTTGCTGTTGTACATGAGGGGGAATGTTGGTGGGATATGCAGACACTTATGAGTGGTCTCACTCATTTCCCAGGCGTTTCTGCTGTTCTGCACTGCAGGGGTGTATATATTCTGGGAGATCTGCTCTCAGACACGCCCCCTGCACTCCTACATGCTCCATGTAAGATTAGGAGCTCAGGCAGCGTGCCTCATTAATATGCATGGCGCACTGCCGTCCTGCTCCTAAACAGCCGCTTCCGTGCAGGACTAAGCTAGTCCTGCACGGAAGATTAGTAGATCTGAGGGATTGAGTTTCTAGCAGTGAGATGCAGACCCTTTTATATTCCCAGAGAATTTAAAGGAATCATCATGATAGTAGTGTGTATACCACCACGTGCAAACACTAGTGAAGCTCTACTATGCTGTATAACTGAATTTGTGACCTACGAAATAAAAACCCAGATCTTGAACACATTATTGCAGGAGATTTCAATCAGGCAATATTGAAGTCAGTATTACCCCATTATTACCAACATGTGGGATTTGCTACAAGGGGAAATAACATTGGACAAAACTATATATCAATATTAAGCTGGCATTTGAAGCTGTGCAACATCCTCACTTGGATATCTCAGACTACATTACCATTATGTTAAAGCCAGTATATAAAACAGCACTAATCAGGGAAAAGCCCACTATGAAGCAAGTCAAGGTATGGCCAGAGGGTGCAATCACAGCAATCCAAGATTGTTTTGAGAACACAAACTGGAACAAATTTAAAGAGGCTGCTACAGTCGACCGACAGATAAACTTGGATGAATACACAGAAACAGTGGTGGCATATATATATCTAAATGTGTAGAGGATATGACTATGAATAAAAACATCATCATAACAGTAAACCAAAAACCATGACTAACAGGCAAAGTATACAAGCTTGTAAAAGAACACAATGTGGCATTCAAGATGAATGACAAAGATGCTCTTAGGGTGGCATGAGCAAATCTGAAGGGAGAGATAAGGGAGGCAAAGATGGCATATGGAAAGAAAGTACAAAACCATTTCACTAACATGAGGGACTCCAGAAGTATGTGGCAGGGAAGAAAAGCCATAACCGAATACAAGCTGTCATCAGCTCAGTGTGAGGAAAGCACAGAATTCCTGGATAGGCCGAACATCTTCTACAGCAGATTCAAGGAGAGGAACTGCTCCAAGGCAATGTTACTCCCTACAGACCCAGGTGATGACATGCTCATTCTAAACCAAGCTGAAATGAAAAAGACCCTGTGTCAGGTGAATCCAAGAAAGGCTGCCTGGCCAGACAACATCTTTGGTAAGGGATTAAAGTTCTGTGCTGAACAACTAAGTACTGTACTGACTGATATATTTAATATCTCCATCAACCAAGCGAAGGTACCCAAGTGCTTTAAAAACACAAACATTATACCACTACCAAAGAAAACTACTCCTTCTGGCCTTAATGATTATAGACCAGTAGTCCTCATATCCATTGTCTTGAAAAGCTTTGAAAGGTTGGTTAAAAAACATCTGACAGCAAACCTTCCAACAGCACTTGACCCACTGCAGTTCACATACCATGCAAACCACTCCATGGCAGATGCCATCTATGGTGCACTGCATCTCACAATGGCACACCTAGAAAATAAGGACAGTTACGTCAGGATGCTGGTTATTGACTTCACGTCAGCATTCAGGACAGTCATCCCACAACAGCTAATAGAAATCCTTGTCCACCTAGGTGTTAATAATCACATGTGCAACTGGGTCCTGGACTTTGTGACTGGAAGACCCCAAAGAGTATGTGTGGGCAAGAATTCCTCAAAGAGCATCACTATCAACAAAGCAGTACCTCAGGGCTGTGTGCTAAGCCTGCTACTGTTTATTATCTTGACCCATGACTGTAAAGCCAGATTTAACACCAACCACATAATTAAGTTTGCAGCTGACACTACAGTTGTGGGCCTCATAAGAAGGAGAAAAAAAACTTATAGGGAAGAAGTGAGTTCTCTGATTGACTGGTGTGTCAAGAATAATCTTCATCTCAATGTCAGCAAAACTAAGGAGATCATAATAGACTTCAGGAGAGTACAACCAACTCACTCTCCTCTCATGATAAATGGGGAGTCTTGGTCAACCAATACCAGTCACATAGTAAAGAAGGCCCATCAACACCTGCACTTCCTGAGGAGATTGAGGAAAGCAAGCCTACCTCCCTCTATCCTCTCCACCTTCTACAGGGGTACATAGAAAGTATCCTAACATGCAACTTCATGGTGTGTTATGGGGGCTGTTCAGCTACAGATCAAAAAGCCCTGCAAAAGATAGTCAAATTTGCCAAGAAAATAATGGGATCCAAACTTGCAGTAATAAAGGATCTATACATGACACGTTGTTATGACAGAGCAACAAAAATAAGTGATCCTATACACTCTGCTTTTGAACTATTGACATGCTTGTCATCTATACTGCAGCGCACGCTGTAAAATGACCAGGTTCAAGAACAGTTTGTTTCCCTCAAGAGATTAGACTTTTGAACTCTGGTATTAATCTCAGGTCTGCGAGACACTGACAAGTCTTGTGATAACCAAACGATAGTGCAACAACAATAAGACATCACAATCAACGTATCAGTTTACAAGAAAATGATGTGCAATACAAACTTCTAGATATTCTCATAATATAGAGAAGATGAAAATGACATTGTGTAATAAGTACAGGTGCAGTAAGGAACCAATCAGCTGCTGTAGTGGTGCATAGAATAATTGTAGTAATAAGTAATAATATAACTGCCTAAAAGAAAGGTAAATTTTAGGTCTGATACACGTGTACGCATGCATATGTCTCTCTTCTAAACGTGTAATTGCATGTATTTATTTGTCTTCTGAATTCGAGCATGATGCATGTAATTTCATTTAGACTTCACTTGTGGTGTCTAAATGACAATAAAGTTTACTTTGACTTTGACTTGCAACATGGTGATGCTCTTTAGCTTTCTGTAGGTGACTGGTTCAAAATTTCAGTTGAAGTTGCACAGCAAGGGAAGAAACTGGAAACACTAGCAACTGTGATACAGGCATTGTCGCGATGGGCTAATGACTTCCCATATTAAAGAGTAGCAGATGAAGAGGGGTGTGTCTGAAGAGGATATAGCACAGAAAGATGTTCTGGAATTTTCTGTAAAATACCCACAGGAAATGGAGAGAAAAAAGGTGATCCTAGTCTAGAAGAAAATGATATAAGGAAAGACTGCTTGATTTAATAGAGATGGATAGACATATTAAGATAGATGGAAGAAGCAAGTTAAAGAAAGTAAATAAGACTCAGAATGTTAGAAGTTTGGTAAAAAAGACAAACACAGTAATTAGGACTATTAAGAGAAATTCTTGTGGTATAACAGAAATAAATAGGATATATTACTGTGCAGCTAAATTAATAACAGATAAAGTTGTAGAACAAAAACATTGAGCAATAAGGGAAAAGAAGGGAAGAAATAAAATGCCACTATGAAAGCATCCAACTGAGAAAACTATAAAGTAATTAAGACAAGAAGCATCACCATTAGAAAATTATAGATGAAGGAGCAGATCATCAAAAATACTTAGAAAGATAGATGTGGTAAAAGCGATGCACAGTATCAAAACAGACCAGGATCTATCATACACTGTTGCAAACAATAAACTATAAATATCAGCACAGTCATAAAAACTTACAAGATATGCATATAAATATAAAGGAAAAGTACAAAATAAACAATTCTTTGATGACCCATATTTATAGAGAACTGGAAAACAAATCAAAATAAATAAAAACACCAACAGAAAAAGAAGCAGACACATTTTGGATAAATATTTATGAAGGCCCTGTGGAACATAACAAAGATGCTGAATGGACAGAAAAATTAAAAGAAACAGTGAGGAGTTCTAATGTAGAGGATATGAGATGGGATGAAGTAACAGCCAGAAAATGTTAAACTAAATTAAGAAAAGTGCCTTATTTTATTTTATTTTATTTATTTTATTGACATTTGTTAACCGGGTTAGTCCAACTGGGCTAATAGCCCATTTTCAGTGGAGACCCGAGGAGAAAATCTCCAGGTTACAAAAAAATAATGCAATAAACATGAATCTTAACAAGAATATTAATTAAAAATTACTGTACAATTAAAAGATTTGTACTTCAGTATAGTAGAGGGTAGAGTATACAAAACGGAGTAAAGTAAGCTTGAAATTTAACACTGAATGCAAAGTGTCTAATCTATTAAACAAACTATCCAAAGTCAGGTAGAAATCATTTGGAACATTTTAACTTATAGTGGAGATAGGAGTGGTTATTAACCTAGGTTGGGTCATGGCAGGGACAAGTCTTAGTGTTGAGAAGATACTGCTTAAGTTCTTTTTTAAAGTATAGAGAGTGGGAAATGGAGCGGATGTGTATAGGGAGTATAGTATATGTGTATAGGGCCTTAATGGAAAACCCCAAACCCAGAAGCAGTACTTAACTTTTGGCTAAAAGTATTAACATCTTTACACAAAGACTTAGCCCTGAATAAGAATAACTTGTATGTGCATCCTGAAAGGACATCAACCTGATTAGCGTCAGGAAAAACAATACTTCTCCTTAAGAGTGAATCTGCAAGTCATCCTAAAAACTTTAGACCAATAACTTGCCTTCTAACAACATACGTAGTATATACTGGAAATTATGCAAAGTTTGTAGTCATTTAGGAAACAAAACCTTAATTAATGTAATAGAACAAAGGGTTAACATAAGAAAGCCACATGGAACAAATGATCATGTGTTGCTAAATAAAACCATAACAGAGAGTTGTAAGAAGGGGAAGAATTTAAGTATAGCATGAATACATTACAAAAAAGCATTTGACAACATCCCGTATTCCTAGATAAAGAAATGCTTACTGATGTATAAGATACAACCTACATTGATCAGTTACATTACAGTGACCATGAAAAAGTAGCAAACCACTTTGCAGCTAAGCCATGACAATCGTCATCATCAATCCCCCTTTTTCCCATTTTCTACATGGAGTCACCATCTCTCAATTCAATGTCACACTCCTGCCTTTTCAAAACTTATACCTGACTGTCATAGGTCTTCTGTCACACATTCCATTCACCTCTTTACTGGATGCCCTCATTTCCTCTTACCTTCTTCCTGTTTGTCCCAAATTTTCAACAGATTGTCTTCTGCTTTTCTGAACATGGGCCCAAACCACTGTAATCTGTTCTCTTTGCTCTTTTCTGCAGTTGGAGCTACTTTGGCTTCTGCTTTTATGTCCTCATTCCTTCATCTGTCCCACAGTGTGCATCCTACCACCCATCTCAGGCACTTAATTACCATCACCTCTACCTTCCTTATCTGTTCTGCCTATACTGCCCAGGTTTCTGTACCATGCAGTAATACTGATCACACCACTCTTTTGTACACCTTAATTTTCAGCTTTTTTGGCATTCTTCTGTCATAGACTACACCTGATATTCAATGCCAGTTGGCTGCAGCCCCTCTGATTCTAGCTTTGACCTCTTCGATCAAACCTTCCTTCTCCTTAACCACCCCTCCCAGATACTTGAAGTTGTTAACCTGTTTCACTATCTTCCCTTCTATCTCAGTTCTCAGCTTCTTCTGATTTCCCCAATTTTCTGCCATTACCACTGTCTTATCAGTATTTAGTTTCATTCCATGTGCCTTCAGTTTTGCATTCCATTCCTCTATCCTTTGCTGTAGTTCTTGCTCCAAGTTTGTCTGTAATGTAACATTGTCTGCATACAACTGTTGATTGTCCCCTTCGATCTGTTTGCTAATGTAATCCAACACCAATATGAACAGCAGTGTGCTCCATGCACACCCACTAGGAACTCCTATGTGAGACTGAATACTGTTCGTACTTGAGTCATTGGATCTTTCTACATAGCCAGCATTAATTCCTAATGTTTCTGGGACTTCAAACCACCTCAGAACTGCCCAAATCAGCTTTCTTGAGATCTTGTCATATGCCTAGTTGGACTCTTTCCTCATCTTTAGCTTCTTCTTAACTATATGTCTCACTGCAAACATTGGGTCAGTTGTGCCGCATCCTGATCTGACTCCAAACTGTTAATCTCTCATCTTGCTTTCTAATAACCTGTGTGTCCCAAGGATAAAAATTCAAAGTGGGATATTTCAGGATGATTCTCTGTCACTGCTGTTGTTTTGTCTTGCCCTTAACCCATTAAGCTGTTTACTTAATAGATTAGGCCAAGGTTGTAATTTGGCTTCCAGAAAACAACCTTTTTTAATGACTTTTCCTCTGCACTTTGGGAATGACTTGAAACTCTGTAGTTTATAACACGAGGAGTTGAAAGTACAACTACATGTGGTTCATAGGTTCATAGGTTGGTACTAGGCTATCGGCCCTAGGGCCTATACAAGCCTAGCCATGGTTAAAACTTTCTCAGATGAATAAGAACATAATCTGGCCCTGATAAATGTGCAGACGTAATGTGTAAAGTAGGAAAGCTACAGCACAAATAAAATAGTCTGAGACAGGAATGTGATATAAAATAACTTGAGCAGAAGGGTGAGTAGAAGCATTTGTGGATTGATGAAGGATTGCCAGTAAAACCTTGAACAAATGGAAATAAATCTCAGTAAGAAATACTTCAGAAGACTAAACCTAACACTGAAAACTGCCTTGTCATCTAGGAACAAAGTCCAAGCTGTAAACCAATTTGCTCTTCCTGTTCTAACTTACAATTTGAGGTGATTGACTGGCTTAAAAAGGTATTGGATCAGTTGGACAAGAAAACAAGAAAAATGCTTCATGCTTATCAAAGATATATAAAAAACAGTGTATACCAGGATTATATATTCCTCATTCTTAAGGAGGTATGGGGATCCTCAAAATTGGATACATGTATAGATCTGCAGTCATGGGACTGTGTACATATCTGTTGGTCTCACCAGATCCACACAAAGTGAAAGCTTTAAAACATGAGGAGAAGAAGTCTAATGCTTGATGCCAGAGCCATGGGCTCAAGCTCAATGCCAAGAAATGTATAGTTATCCCCTCTGGGAAAAAAACATGTACCTGTGAATTATTACATAGGTGGCAGTATACTAAACACCAAAAGTGTGATAAGAGACTTAGGAACACAGGTGGACAGTGGTCTCACCTTCAATAACCACATCGCCACAACAGTCAGGAAATCCTTCTATGTGGCACACCTCATCACTAAGGGCTTTTCATCCAGAAAAAAGGAGGTCATTGTCCCACTGTACTCATCCCTCATTAGACCCATTATAGAATACAATGCCCCATTTGGTATGTACCTCTCAAGACATCTGCAACAACTGGAAAGGCCGCAGAAATACCTCACTAAAAGAATCGCAGGCCTAAAGCAGATGCCCCTATGCTGACCGCCTTAAAAAGCTCCAGCTATACTCTGTCGCATACCGTCTACTCCGAGGCGATCTCTGCTTAATATACAAGGCCATGTCAAACCCAGAGCTGTTGGACATGCTCCACTTAAAGAAATCCCAATCCCTCAGAGGCACACGCTCCAGGGATCTAAACCTTGTCATCACAATAAACAAAACATGATGGAGGGATAGGTTCCTGACCTAGAGACTCCCCAGAATCTGGAATAGACTGCCCATACATGTCAAGCAGAGTGCCTTTTTGGCCCTCTTCAAAAGGAACCTTGATGATTGAATGGGAGATAGAAAATTCACCCTGGGGATCACATCAGTCTCCCTGCTAGACAGGGGTCCAGGGAAGTAAATAGTGTGGGAAGAAATAGCCAGGGAATTGTTATGGCTAGGCTTATATAGGCCCTAGGGCTGATAGCCTAGTACCAACCTATGAACCTAAGATGACTTCTCTGCTTAGCTTAGCAGAAGTATTTCTGTGTCAAATGGAAATGGAAATCTTACCAGGAGTAGACAAAAGTCAGACAGCAACTGTATGTGCCAAAAAAAAAAAAGAATATTATAAGGATCAGATAAGAAGGAAAGAAATGTGGAAAAGGCATAAATATAGTGGCAAGTACAGAGATCTCATGCAACAGCCTCATGTCAATCAGGATCTGGAGAAGGAATAATTAAGGAAGGGTGAATTGAAAGCAAAAGATGGAAGCTTAATAATGGCAGCCCAGGATAGTGGGCTACATACAAGAACAAGAAACAGTTACATATCTTGTTGCTGTGTGTGATCCACTCATGGTAGAGGGCCTGTTTATTGAAAGGCACAATATTGTGGAAAAACTGTTGCACTGAGGATTTTGCAAACACTACAATATTGAAGTAGTTGAAAAGCCCTGAAGACATGAACCACAAATCATTGTGGAGAATGGTAAAAGTTTATAGCACGTTGAATTACCCATTACCAGCAGTTCAAAAAACAAATGCAAGAAAACCAAGATTACTAAGTCCAGGAAAACAAGACAAAAGAAGCATTGAAATTGCTATACCCAGTGAATACAGTGTCTTACATACAGAGACACACAAAGTCATAACACCTGCAGGCAGAAATTAGAGCAATATGGAATAAAGATATACAGTTCCAGTAATAATAGGAGCAAAAGTCTAATAAAAAAATTACAGTCATATTTAGATAAGCTACTGATATGTATAACTCCATATGAATTACAGAAGGAGCCAATTCTGGGCATATTACAGGTGCTGCAAACAGCTCTTTTGTCTAACATCAAAGATTGAAACAAATACCAATTTCATGAACTTTAATCATACCCTGACCTGGGAAAGAGGACCATTTCCATCATGGTATTAGAAACCTAAAAGACCAAAAGAAACAGTGGAAATGTGAAGGTGTTGAGCACCCTATCCTTCCTGAACAGAAGACTAAGGCTGGGATTCATATACAAGATGCATTCTATACAGTGACAATTTCCACAGTTAGTGATGATGTGTGGGGTGGAGGGCCTTTCAAAGACACAGGTTGCTCAACAGCACAATTTCCTTAACTGCACAATGAGTGGTGTATGCAAATGATTCTACATGAATAAACAAATGAAGCTGCTCATGCAGATGTGGCTGCAATGCTATGTGAACTTACCCAGACTAGATGGCATCATGACTCAATGGTGCATTTAGGACCTCTCTACACTGCTGCACAGACCCTGATAGCATGTCAAAAGTATCAGACTTGCAGACACTCAGAATAGCAGGAAATGAACCAGTAGTTCCTCAGCATCATCTGACATCATTGCGACTTGCACTGGCTCAGTAGCTCATCATGCCTACCCATGGCAACAGTGCAGGATCAGGCAAAACTCAGCAGTCTGTAACTTGAATGGCCAACAGATAATTGACCATTAAAGAGAAACTTAAATGGCATGTATCAATCACATGCTGAATCTAGAAAAATCTGTTGTGTTCTTGTTCTTCTTTTAGCCAGTTCTTGACAGGTTATGTATATAACAGATATCAACCTCATAAGTGTGTAACAAGTTCCTTAACATACTTCTGCATATGGAAGAGCATATATGATTCACCAGGACAGAAGAGGAAGCAGGCAGCTATATGCATGGCTTCTATTACATTGTGTGCCTCCCAGGGATACTGAGTGCGATAAACTGCAGACATGTAACAGTAAGTGTGGCATTGCTTGCTTCCCTCAGGTAGTGTGCACTATAGATTACACACACTTAACAGTAAAGTCACCACCTGATCCCACCTGCACATATACGTGAACTGAAATGACTAACATTCCCCAAACGTATTTATTTATTTACTTACTTATTACTCTATCTATTCTTTGTTGACCAGGTCAGTCCCACTTGGCTAGTAGACTCTTTTCAGGGGGAACTAAAAGTGGTATTTTGTACTACTAGGAGAAATTTGACCAGGGCATTGGGGAATTTGGCAATACAGTTTTTTGATAGGTGCCATGACATCTTTTACATCCACCTGAGCTACTACCAACTCAAGCAGATGGGGCCTCTGTTTAATATCTTATCCAATGGATGACACACTCAGGAGTGCAACATGTCCCTTACATTGCACTGTAGCATCAGCAATCCATCTACCTGGTGTGAGAATGCATCCCACAGTTTTCTGCCTCAATGATGAATGTGCTAACTGTTGCACACTCACAATGCTAACTTTTAAGTAGTCTGCATTGCAAACAGCATTACATACAACATATCCTTGTCCCATCCTTGCAAATCCAATGGTTCACATACATATGTTTAACCTATATCAGTGGCTCCAGCAAGGTGGTAAGTGTGTGAACTAAATGGGTGCTAACACAGACACTGTGTGTGTAGCCAATAACCCCACAAAAACATCTCCTGTCTTGTCTTGTAGGAGATGCTAGATAACCCCTCAAGCTATAGCTGATGACTCTTATTTGCCATCCCTGCATTTGCAAGGACATCGAATACCACACAAGCACAGACAGGAAGTGTCACCGAATATGTCTTAAGACTGCTGAAGGTACAATGCTATTTCCTTCACGGATCGTGTGAGATACTACAGTATGACCCTGTCACAGTCAGCAAGTTTGTAGTTGTATGTGTCATGTTTCAAAATCTTAACATCTATAAACAAGCTTAGTAGTCCCATGTCATGTTGTCAGTACATCATGTATAAGACAGAGCAGTGCATGCAGGGTAGGGTACGGATGTGTTCGAGGATGATGCCCACTGAGGCAGTGACATTTTTGGAAAATGGCAGTGTTGCTGAAGTGATGATGTAAACATGGTGACATTGTTTTCTGACAACGATGGCTAAGGCATGGTGTGGTCACACTGTGCAGCAGATATCACATCAATACAGCACAGGGATAAATGCTGCTATGGGTCATGGTCAGCATCATTTGTACAGGTGACCAAAATGGACACAATAAAATTAGACTGCAACACATACTAGGTGGATAACATGTTAAGGAAGTTGGGTGTGGGAGCATTGTTGCTTGGGACTATGATAGGTGTCACATAGTACAGCCTCCTGTGACAGGGAAGAGGAATTATCATGTGACATCATCCTGGTGCTATTCTGCTGACAAGGTAAAGCAAGGCTGGTGAACTCCTGTGGCAGTGATAGAGTGGCAGTATGTGTCCTTGTTGAGGTACACTGGTGAAAAGTATCAAGGCCATAGTCTGACAGTCAGCTCCGCCAATGACAAGGGTGGCATAGCCAATGACACATTGTGATGCTGCTGTTTGTACCATAAAGACCTCATACACATCCATCCCTGCTACAAACACTACCCTGTCAACAGACCACGCTGTCAGTGATGGCAGACATGATGTCAGTTTCCATCCTTATAATACAGGTGCTGACTGAAGGAGTGTGTGCCACCACAGCCCTTGCTAGACCATGAATCTCACTGTGTCTGTACACCATTTGTGCACACAGCTGATGTTATCCATGATGGTGCTGCGTAGTGTGTCACAAATATTATGCAACATAATAGCACAGTAGAGTGTTTGCAACAGCATATGCCAGCTTCTGCATGGTATTGCTGACCTGCTGTACTGCCCTCAGAGATATGAATGGGAGAAGAAGGCCAGCAGCTATGTCAAGACCTTCTCTGGAGGGAGCATAACCAGTCAGCAACATGGCAAAAGGGTTATTTATGGTTTCATTCTGGACTGACATTAAGCACATAATTGTATGACTAAATCTGCACTGCTGAGTTGTTCTGCTTCTCCATTAACTCCTCTAAAACAAAAGAAACTAATTTTTGTAATACGATAAAGAAGACAACAAATCCTGTAGCTAGCAGTCTTCTGCTAGATTGGTGTGGTTGGTCTGGAAGTCTTTATTCAGCATTCCCAACACGAAGAGAAAATGGGCAATCTGGCAAGTGCTGTAACTAGAATACCACCAGATACTATAGAAATAAAATTAATAGCTTCACAGAATAAGAAGACTATATAAACTATAATAGCTACAGTGGCATTTATGGAACCTGTAGTGACAGTCAATGCAGCTAAGATATGGAGAGCAAAGGAGTCAGTCAGAGAACACAGTGCAGCTACCAGTGTGCTACAAGTTAAAGTGGATGATCTTGAGAACAGATTGAGATGAAATGAGCTAAGATTAGCTGTCCTATGAGAAGGTATGGATTTGGGTGATGTAGTCACATTCCCCCAAGATCACTTTACCAAAGAGCTAAACTTGACCAGCTCCACAAAAAGTAAGTTCTCAGGTTCCTTAAACCATTTGCTCTGCCTAATTCGCCTCCTAAGCACACATTCTTTGATACAGCCAAGGTGGACAGAGAATTTTTATTACTAAACCATACTGTAAAATTATATCAAGACTTTTCTGCAGCTATCATGCCAAGAAGGAGAGCAGTTGCAAGAGTGTCACAGTTAAGCCTCCAAAACAAGATGACCACATTGTATAATGAAATTGCAAGCAAACAAGGGTTTTTTTCTAATCCTGATGATGTCACTGTTTATTTTTTTACAAACTGTGATGAAAGTTGTGGATCTGCCAAATATTTCAGAGTCACAGGCAATTCAGAATAATCTGGCAACCCCAATCACTTCAGGACAGATACACTTCAAGCTGCTGACAGACCCCTGAAAGTTAATAGCTGTTCTCAGAGATCTAGAACAGGTTTCTTCTAATAAGCTGCCATGATCTAGAGTCTGTACAGCAGCCAGATGCTACATATGGAGGCCTTTCAAGGCAAGACCCAAGCTAACAGCTACTCTCCCTTGAATCAGATAACCATTAGGAGGATATCTGTTGCATCAGCTGCATTCACAAGATGGAGATCGAAGAAGCAGACTTAGCTGAAGTAAGAAAAATAGTTAGTGAAGAAGGACCTGACAAATAAAATACCAAACATACTCATCAGTTTTTTCAAAGGCAAATCACCAAAGGTACTATCCATTACAGGAAGGAAGCAAAAAGGTAACAAAGAACCTCAAAAGGCCATTTGTATTATTTTTACTGTCAATAGCTCTTTTTTACATTAGCTGTACTTTGGAGTACACCTACTATCTACCCAACACTAATTACAGTCAATAAGTAAGAAACTTTCTTACACTGTAAAGGACACCAATGAGGAAAAGAAAAGGCAAACAGTACTAAAACCTCCTGATGTTCACTACGGCAGTAAAACTTAATAGTAAAATCAAAACTTTAATAAAAAGAAAAAGAATATAACATAAAACAAGCAGTCCTCAATCTTCCGATAAGTGCTTTCGGCAAATAAGCCTTCCTCAGATCGTATAAAAAGGACTGTTCAGCTTTTGTATTTATAAGGCATCACAGTCATTCCTCATTTAGTTCTCTGACACACCCTTGTTGCAAACCAAAAGGAAGCCAGCTAGCAGAGAGGTATAATTTCCTTCATTGTAATTGAAGGGGCAGTGCTTCTCTTTACTATAGGATTGTATATGAGAAAACTAATAGCTATGGATGTGAATACATTATATGAATGAAGCAACATTCAAGTAAACTTGCTAATCATATTCTTTCTATTAAGTGCAGGTTTTAATGGCACAATAGTATTCAAGCCTGGTGATCTGTTTGCTCTTAAATTAATTATCCAGCATGTTTCCCTTGGCTCCGTGCGATTATGAACATCACCTCCTCTTGTGGTCTGACAGACTGCCTCTATGGCCTTAAATACAAAGTAATGAGAAGGATACTGTGCTACGTGGGCTGCTAAGGGCCTCTATGGCCTTAAATACAAAGTAATGAGAAGGATACTGTGCTACGTGGGCTGCTAAGGGCCTCTGTGGCCTTAAATACAAAGTAATGAGAAGGATACTGTGCTACGTGGGCTGCTAAGGGCCTCTGTGGCCTTAAATACAAAGTAATGAGAAGGATACTGTGCTACGTGGGCTGCTAAGGCATTATTGGGATCTTTCTGTTTGATGTCCCTCAAATGTCTGAGGATACGTTCCTTAAGACGTTGATCTGTTTTGCCAACATAGAAAGCACTACATTGGCAGCAAGTCGTTAAGTATATGATGTGGGAACTAGTACAATCAGCATAGACATTAAAATTGTACTGTTGCCTGGAGTATGAATGTACAAAAGTATTGGAGCTGTCAATGGAGTTGCAGGCTTTGCATCTTAGGCATTTGAAAGTGCCCTTTCTGTTAGAATTGGGCCTATTTCTTTCAAATCCATCTTTGTTACAAATGAGGCATTTTAAATTCTTCTTATTCTTATATAGGAATCTGGGCTGTTCACCTACAATGTCTCTTATTTTGTCATCAGTTGTCAATACCGGCCAAAACTAATAAATTTTCAAACTTGCTTATTGTCAGCAGTGTATGTTAACAGACATTTAAGTTGCTGTGATTGAGTTTTAAAATCCAGACTCTCATGATGACTCGATGTAGGTTCAGAGAAGTAGGGACGTCCCTTTCCTCTCCTTAATTCCTGTGGATCA
This sequence comes from Protopterus annectens, assembly GCF_019279795.1. NCBI lineage: Eukaryota > Metazoa > Chordata > Ceratodontiformes > Protopteridae > Protopterus > Protopterus annectens. The sequence continues at coordinate 82,179,381 of NC_056732.1, read as the reverse complement.
TGCTTCAATCTTAAATTTTCTTTTGTAAGATCTTTTGCTTAAATGTGTCTCAATATTTCTCTTTTCTTCTACAAAGTCTTCATTCTCAGTACATAATCTTGAAGTTCTTAAGATCTGATTCTCAAAGATGTTATTAAAAATATGTCCCGGGTGCATACTCCCCCTATGCAGATAATGATTTCTCCAGGTTTCTTTTTTTTGAATTCCTGTACTGATACCTCTATCAGGTTGCAGATGAATCTTTACATCCAGAAATTCTATGGTCTCCGAAGAATGTTTAACCACAAACTCTAGAAAATCAGTGCTCTCGTTGATAAAGTTGACAAAGAGGTCCAATTGTGTAGAGCTGCCTCTCCAAAGGATGAAGACATCATCCACAAAACAGCTGTAGTACACTAGATATTGTTTCCAAGTGCTGGGTATCAGTTCATTATGTTCCCACTCAGCCAGAACCAAATTAGAGTAACTATTTGCACACGGGGTGCCCACAGCCACACCTCATGTCTGCAAATAGAAAGAATCCCCATACATAAAGATGTTATTTTCCAATACAAGTTCCAACAAGGAACATATTGGTTCTACTTCCGTACTGTTCCTTGCTAAGAAAGATCTTATTGCCTGCAGACCATAGTCATTCGGAATAACCATAAACAAACTCTTGATGTCCATTGTCACTAGTAACAAATCTTCATATATTTTAAGACCCTTGGTAACTAAAAAGAGTTTTTCCAGAAAGTCTCCTGAGTCCTTCAATACAGTTCCTGCTAGTGGCAGGGCCTTCTTTAATTAATTCTCCACGTACATGGAAACAGGTTCAGTTACCAACCCCCTTCCAGAAACTATGGGACGAAAGGGTGGGTCAACTGGATCCTTGTGAATTTTGGGGAGTCTGCTGATGTATGGAAACATAGGTTTAGGGCAATCAAAAAACTCATATAGTTCTTGTGAGATATTTGTCTCTATCAATAGGTCATATAGGTGGCTACGAAAACGATCTACCTTAGTCGTGGCTTCACTGTAAATTAATCTCTTATACGTTCTTTCATCATCCAACATAGAGAACATTTTATGCCTGTATCATATGGCTTCCATCAACACTATACATCCTCCCTTATCAGCAGACTTGATGACCAGGCTATCTGTCTCCTTTAGCTGCTTCAGCATCTCATTCTCATTAGTGGTTAAATTGAAGAAACGTCCTTGTCCTTTGGCTGTATTACCCCTTAGTTTGAAGATTTCATCTTCACATAATCTTAAGAACATCTCCACTGGTGGAGGATTAGGGGGAACAAAGCTACTCAGTTTTGTGTAACGTAGCCGTCTACTGTCATTAGCTTGTCCAAAAATACATTTTAATGCAAGGTTCCTGCAAAACATTCTGATATCCAGCACAAATTCACTAATATCAGACGGTAAGGCTGGAATAAAACTCAGGCCCTTGTCTATCAAAGAAATCATATCAGGGCTTAAACTCTTCTTAGAAAGATTCACTACTAAGCTTGATTCAGATCCAGTTAAAGTGTAAGCTTCTTCCTTTTCCGTTCTTGACTCTGTGTTCTTTGAGTCCTGTAATGGTTGAATTTGGAAAAAACTGGTAAGGGCCAATTTTCATAGTAAAGAGAAGCACTGTCCCTTTAATTACAATGAAGGAAATTATACCTCTCTGCTAGCTGGCCTCTGTTTGGTTTGCAACAAGGGCATGTCACAGAATTAAGTGATGAATGGCTGTGATACCTTATAAATACAAAAGCTGAACAGTCCTTTTTATACGATCTGGGGAAGGCTTATTTGCCGAAAGCGCTTATCGGAAGATTGAGGACTGCTTGATTTATGTTATATTCTTTTTCTTTTTATTAAAGTTTTGATTTTACTATTAAGTTTTACTGCCATGTTGGACATCAGGAGTTTTTGTAGTGTCAACACTAATTACAAGTCACACTTTTGGTTTGTACAAACACAGATACTTAGGATGCATGGCAAGTCATTCATGCACCCACACATGGAGTTCATACTCACCAGTGATAATTTATACAAGTTCAACAAATTTGTATCATATATTATTCAACTGTATTATTGTTAACTACAAGATCAGTCTGTATTGTTTAACTGTTATTATTTTACTATTATGTTCAATTTCTCAGCTTTATGCTAAACATCAGTGATTAAAACTTAGTGTAGGATCTCAATTGAAATGTCAGCACTCTGCCAAAAAAAAGAAAAGAAACCCATGGAAAAGAGAAAGTTTCAAACATCAGTCTTCTCCTTTAAACTTCTTTTTTGCAAAGGAGCAAACACAGAAGATATGTAAACATTTTTGGGGGAGGGGGCAGTGTGTTGTGCTCCAGCGTCTAGTTTTGAAAGAAGAGTGGATTTATTAACCAGAATTTAGGATGGTGACATGCAGAGGTGTCAAAGTATAAAGAAAGTTAGTAGTTATTGATGAAGCTCAAGACAAGTGGAGTCTAATGATTATTGGTGGAATAGATGACCCTAACAAAGGCAGTACAGTCTGTTCTGCAGACCTTTTTGAGGAAATGATGATGTTGGAGAGAGAGTAAGCACCAATATTGCTAAGTGATGATTTCAGTGCTGTGTGGGATTATGTAATGGAAATATTAGAACTAAAAGGAGAAAGGCTCTTGAAAGTGCTGAAGGTATTAACTCATTACATCTGAGTGACGCCTCTAGGTGCATCTGAGTTGACTCCTACTGATACCTCCAGGTGCCAGATATTACTTGTTCATATTTACATCAATAATTCCAAAACCATGCTATGTACAAGGTTTTAAAATATTTCATCTTAAAGCTTACACAATGACAAACACAACTGCATTAATATTTGATCTCTGTGTAGCGCAGGTAAATAGATATTAACTGTTGTTTTTATGATATTACTTTATACAGATATGATTTTCACATTTTTCTAAATATCCCAACAACCAAGTAGCACAGACAGACCTCCTTAGTTTTATAAGAAAGCACTGAGCTAGACAAACAACATTTTGCTGACAGTATGTCTGTAACTTGAGTGGTTGCTGAAATATTTAAGATGTTTACAAAATATTACAAATGTAATTGTTACTGTGTTTACCATGACCTATGAAATTTTGTTTATGACCTAGAACCTAAAGAATACTACCACTATAAAAATTGTTTATGCTGAAGAGTTTGCAATTTATACTTCTTTCATAACTCCTATGGTTCCAGAGATATGAACATCTGTTTGAAATGCAAAAATATAATTTGATTATGTCAAAAGACTTATGCTCCGCTCATTGGAAGTTACAGTACAAACTTCCTGAGCTCCACTGCAGTGAATGTGTTAAACACTCAAGTGAGTTAGGCAAGTTTAAGTAATCCTTGGGAATTGTTAAATGCAGGTGATAAGGGTTATACTTTTATTGCCTTCAGCAGGAACAGCCAGTATCATAAAGTACTAGCTAGTATCTGCAACAGTTCTGCAATTAACAGTATTGACAGAGCTCTGCTCTTGTCCTTCATCTGATCATGAAGGTGTAATGGTAATATCGTTATCCATCCTGTATAACCCCATTAGTCCTAAGCAATGGAGATTAGATCCTCTAATACTAAAAGAACCATAGTCCTTGGAATTTATAAAGTTGTGGCCTATTATTTAGAATAGAGCCTGGTGGATCACAAGCTTGTTTATGTTTGATGGGAATCATTCCAACGATAGTAATATCAATTTGGCAAGCAGGACAATTATGATTCTTACACAGATGCAGGGACAAAACTGATCAATCCGCTGTGGATCTCATACATTGTGCAGGGTTATCAAGACAATACATATTCAAGCAGTATACCATGAGAAAATGGATTTTTGTGTGATCAATGAGAGAAAATGCATATATGTATTTACTAAGGGTAGTGTTAAAAGTTTGGGTAAAGATGGGCATACCTAGCAGATTCCCAGCTTTCTGATTAAGGAAACTGGAAACCCAGTTATCTATAACCTTAACAGCTAAGGTAATATATCTTAACATCCCCCCAAAACAGTAATAGAGCTTTCAAGGATTTTTACTCCAGATTATATTAAGATGTTTCTCTAGGGTAATGGGTCATTTGATAAATATTGACAGGACATTTTTCAGATAAACAAACCTTCCATCACTTACATCACATATTAAACTACATCTACTAAAAATATTGAGTAAATCAGAGTAGCTATTAAGAGCTCCTCTAGCGCAAAACAATCAAGTCTGGAAAATACTTATGAAGTGTTAAAGGCTTGTGTTCAACAACTTTTGAATCACAAGAAACCAGTATTTGAATTTCAGAAATATAAATGGAAGTGTTTAAAACAACATATGAAAAGCATTTTGAATATTGCAAGTACAGTGATGAGAGATACATTATACACAATTAGTGCTCAAGCAGAGAATGTGATGCATGAACAAAGTGAAAATAATAGAGTGCATGTAATTGTATGCATTAAGGAAATAGAATGAAATGTTACAGTATTAAACATACTTGACTGTAAAGAAACATGTGGTTTTATGACTATATAGGCAAAATGCTGTTTGCCATTTTGAAGGATGTAGAAAAGGAGCTGGTAAGAAGATGGTTAAAGAAACTATACTATAAAAAGCATGTTTGTTTAAGTGAAATATTAAGTAGGGGAGATTTAGTGCTTTTGATGGACTAGTGGACTGGTATTGCAGGCAAGCACATGTTGCTGCTAGACTGTGAAAGCACAACTGTGTAGATGTTATACATACATACATATGTATACATACATATATATATATATATATATATATATATATATATATATATATATATATATATTCTGTTTATATTCCCAAATCTTCTTTGTGTTATTTTGAGAAGTTTTTGGTACTGATGATTTGTAATTGTATTTTTCTTATTTAAGTGCTAAGTTGATGATTTCATTTCTTATTAAAAACTCATCTTTTTTTTCTAGATCATACTGCTTTTCTCTTTTAAATATCACATTTAATAAAAAACTCACATGGTCTGTGCCTCCTTTACTGATACTGCTAGTGGGGGGGGGGGCTACCACACCCCAATCTAATCTGTCTGGGCAAACTTAGAGTTAACCCAAATTCACTGCAATGTCATTCACCTTGGCAGGTCTGTGCTACATAGTAAAGACTTGCTGCACAAGATACGTGATTTTTCACAGATTTCATTGCAGATATCTGTGTTTCCTGGTGAATGCAAGTAATGATTTCCATCATGTGCTCCCCTATTCTAGTGCTCTAATGTCATTGTAACTATACACTCACAGGTTTATCAGTAGTTGTTCAGTTCACTAGGCACACCATGGTGCAGGTGGTACACATCAGTATTGTCAGTGCTGCCACATTTTTGATTGCTGTCGTCATCAGTTAAGCCACATCTGCTACCACAGCCTTGGCCTGTGACCCTGATCTAGTTTTGATAACATAACTTCAGCTGGAAGTAAATAGTCAGTATTCCTGGTGGGAAAACATACTTATAGTCTTGTATACCTTCATATTTCTGCAGCACAGGAGGGTATGTGATAAATACAGTGTCAGTCATAATGATGTCAGAGCAGTAGAGTATTTCCTAACAACAAAGTAGCATACGTCAGCTGTACCACTTTGTAATCAGCAGCCGTACCTGAAAGCATGTTGCCAAAAGACCATTCCTCTGCTGTTACCATAGGTAAGGAGAAAGCTTGTCATACTTTGGCATGGTTTGTTCTAAAATAAGTTGTTTGCTTGTTTTTTTTTTCTTACAGACCATATGTTCCATAATAAATGGGCTGTCCTCACAGATCCAGATGACATCACTGCAGCCATCAGAGGCTATGTAAAATGTGATGTCATACTAACTCAGAAGGGAGACAGTGTGGCAGCATCGGCAGCATCTAATTACTCCAATTATATTGAAAGGTGAGGAAAGAAAAATATCCCTGTAAGAATGGTGTTGTGCATATTAAATGAATGAACAGAAACTATACTCTTCAGCATAGGATATAGTTTACTATATGCAACCTTCCTCTGTTTCAAAAGGTTTGCAATTAAGCTGAAATAATGTTCTGCATCTGTTTTTTAAAACAAATAACAGTACTTACATATTGGTTCTTTAAATGTTTTAGTGCAAGGAAAGAGAAACATGCTCCCTGCACTCCAGAATTGCCTTTCGGCAATTAAAAATGAGCGAGAATGATTGTAACACCCCCAACCTGTCAGGATAACAAATCTGTGGTCAAAGGTATAAGGGACAATTGTCCCTACCATTAGTACCAAGCCAAAAGTTCTTAAGATAACACAGGTAGTGTAAGCACATAGTGCACACCTCCCAACCCATCAGAGTAAGGAATGTGGACAAAGCCAAAAGGGACAATTGTTCCACAAAGCAGAAAGTTGACAAAATAACAGGCTCAGCATTATCAGGGATATTCTGAAGGGTATAGATAAAATAACACAACAAAACTGTTATTTTTTTTATAAATGCAATAAAGTTTAAGCATAGCTGTGCGGGTGTGCCCGTTGCTTAGCTACGTTTAGTCCAGCTTAAACAGCACAAGAAGTTAAATAGCAAGAGACATCTAACATAAGCAGTATTGCGTAGTGTATTGGTTAGAGCCTACATTTTGTGAGTAGCTATTCCCAGTTCGATTCACACTGTAACCAACTTGCATTTTACATGTAAAAGCAGTACATAAACATTTTTATTATTATTACCTACTAAAAAACATATATTTGTTAACCGGAGTACTGCATTAGGTCCAGATGTGATGTGTCAGCTTAATAAAGTTGTGGAATCCTCATATAAACACAAGTGCCCCATAAAGTATAGTCAAACATGATTAAATGTAATGAAAGCACATTGGGGGATATCAGGGACAGTAAACAAATTTATAATATGTAATGAATGATGAATTAATGCCATACAGCAGATAGCCTATAACATGAAAAATAAGCAATGCTAAGCATTGCACAGCTCTGCTTACCAGGTGTAAGTATTGTATAAATATGACTGCTAAGCAATGAGTAGCTCAGCTAAGTGGAGTTGCCCATCGGTAAGCAGTGCTGAACCTGTCCCTATAAGCACTGCCAACCTTAGCTAAGCAGGTTTGTGCATAGCTTAGCTTAGCTCAGCATATTCAAAACTATCCAATCATGGAAAAGGGTGGGAAATCGGTCGTATTTCAACCCTCACAGGCAGGAATATAGCTCATAACTGGTTGCAGCTTCCGACTGTAGGCAGTATGGCAGGAGTCAGTGAGGGCATGCACTTCTGGGCGTAGCGCTGGGGCATGCAGGAGTCCAAGGTCATGGTAGGACTCTTGGTACAAAACCATGATGAGAGACTACTGCAGGACCAGTACCAAGGCTCCCAATATAAAGCAGAAGCCTGGGACCATCTCACCTATGATCTCACCAGTGCACTGGTGTCACTCGGGCTGGTGAACATGTCTGGCACCACTATGGTGACTTGAAGCAGAGAAAGAGGGAGCTCTTGGATGAGTGGGTCCAAGAAGCAAGGCAGAGGGGTGATTTCCCAGCAATGTGTAAGTAGTCATACTAATAACTGTTTACTAATGTCCAGCCTGTGTATATGATGGATAGGTATGCCTAAATATTTCTTTATTTTCCTTACAGCTGCAGCTGAGTGGGCTGTGAATCAGAAAGCCCATGCTAGTAGTTTGCAAAAGCTGTGGCGTGAGGCTGGTGAGTAACAATCCTACTTGTAGTAATCATACCAAATAATAAAGTAGTAGAAAGTCACCTGGCAGTATAAAAACTGTTGTATGGGTTGTACTGAATAAACCAGACAATATGACAGTAATAGTGCCATATAGGTCATATTTAAATAAAACTGTAACTGCCTGGCAATAAAGCTCTAAATACTGGACTGGTTGTGTTTACTCTAGTATTGTATGGCATTTATTGTTGTATTCTCTGAATAGTAATGTTGTGTTAACCACTGTTACCCACACTGTGCTACTAAAACAAAATGACTAGGAATGTCTGCATAAGACTGTTGTAAGTACAAGATCAGATTGTACAACCAAGAGAGACTTAGACAGAAATCACTGAAGAGATAGACAACAATGTCCAAACAGCACACTCTACTGTGAGTTAAATTGATGTATTTTTAGCAGACATAGCCATGGTTCGAATCCTGGGAGTGGTAGTAAGCTGTATGCATAATCGTACCTCTCAAATGTACAGATTTTTCAGAATGTCCAGATAATTGGCCCATATTTTCTGCCTGTTCCTCTGTCCCCTTGGCGAATCAGTGGGATGATCTCAGAATTGTAGTCATGAAATAATGACATACGTTTGATTTTCAGACCTCAAAACCTTCAGAAAATGTATTTTAAAACAAATGCTGTCACTCTAGCAACTCCCCAAGTTTATGACAGCAATATTCAAAACATGTCCCTATTTTTACCCCCATGATGTCAAGCTTTGTCCAGAGTGTGTGCATTTAGAGATTGAGAGGTATGTCCATAATATTAACTGGGATCTGGGAATATGTGTAGAAACAGTCAGGTAGTGTTAACAATCATTCCCTCCACAGGTCTGTTAGATAAGAAAACTGTGCCTGCCAATAAAGCTTTAAATCCTGGACTGGTAGTGTTTACTCTGGTATAGTATGGCCTGACATGTAGCATTCAGTAACATCTGATATCAGAATAGTAATGCTGTGTCATCCACTGTTTCTCACACTGTCCTACATAAAAATGTGAGTAGGAATGTCTTTATACGACTGTTGTAATTACAAGGTCAGATTGTACAACCAAGAGAGACTACAGAAAACACTGAAGGAATAGAGAGAGGGGTGAGGTGAACAATAATGTGTTCTGAAGCCAATTAGACCAGATTACGTGTCCAGTGGACATGCGTGCAAAATGGACAGCTATGTATGGGGTGAATTTTTTTTTTTTTTTTTGGGAACAGATTGCCCTTTTTATTTTTAAGGTGAGAGTGGGATGTTGGGGAAGTATAGTAGGTATATTTGGGGAGGTAGGTTGGGTAGGAAGACAGACAAGACAGCATACAGGGGCAGTATATGACACATGTAGGAGGTAAATACCTTGGATGGGAAGGGATGTTTGGAAATTGGAAGCCCATGAGCCCCCAAATGGAAAAAGTGGGACTGAGATCCCCACCCATGGACAGTCACCACTGCACCTTCATGGCCCTGAAGGTGGTTGTGCTGGGGGATGAATAGGAGGGGCAGGCTGACCCTCTAAGTGCACCACGTGACCCTCAAGGTGGCATAGCAGATCTCCAAACTCCGTTCTGAGCTCACTACACACCAATCCTCGGACCTGACTTCAGGTGACAGGATCCTGTCCATGCCCGCTCCCAGGGGGGATGAGCCCCATCCCCTGAGGAGGTTCCACCCAAAGGTGGTGCATGACCAGTGGATGAGCAGGTCCAAGAGTGGGTCCCAGGCATGCTGGGGCCTGGTGCCATGACCAGATGAGGTGATAGAGGTGGGTCCGCTGGGACTGGCCTTCCCATACATGCTGTGGTGTTGCAATTTTAAAACAGATGAGAGTTAGTAATAGTCAACACAATCCAGGATTAGTTATAACAGCATGCATAGATATTCCCATTAACCCAAAACACCAGATTTGGAACAGTTGCATAGCAAACAGAACACATGCATATATGGAACCACAGTGGCCATTACAATGGTGTGCACGTTATATTGATAGCAAAAGGCCTCCGATGATAGTGTTTCAACATGGGACATGAATAGAAACACATTTCAATATTTGTTGCACAATAGGATATACGTCCCAACAGTAGGTTTGGTGTAAACATACCCATTGATTTGTGTGTTCAGATTATTGTTGCAGATATGGTAGGGGGGGAGATGTCAATTAACAACTATTATATCCTTGCAGTATGAGGTCCTCAGACCTTTTTTCCTGTTTATGTCTTCCAGGTACCATGTCCCGAAAGTGTCTCTCTGCTTATACTCCACAGGAGAATGATATAATAATAAACTTCCTTGTGCATCACCAGAGAACCCTCTTTGGGTGTACAGCCCAGGATCTGCAGGAGAGGACTGCCCTTTGGAATGAGCATCATCCAAAAAGCAAACGATGTCAGTCTGCATAACCGCAGTTATGAGCAGGTGCGACATCATTGCACTGATCCAATCCGCCACGTCCATTAGTGTGCTGCTGCAGTTAGGAAGAACCAGCTAGCCACAGCTGGGGGTCATGCCATCCAGCCCCCACTGACACATGCTGAGGAGGTCCTCACCAGTTGGGGCACCCACCCACCAGCCAAGCCAGGAACCTGACAATAACATTGTGGAGGTGGGTGATATCCACACAATGGACGAGGAGCATGCAGGTAAGGCCCCAGGGCACATTAGTAGACCACTGTTGCTTATCCATCTTCATCTGTAAAGTATCTTCATGCATACATCAGATAACATAGTTTGTTGCTGCAATGTAGTAATGAACAGATGTGCATAATCTTTAGTATTGTGGGTTTGTACTGTTGATGTACTGAAATGCTGCTCCCACCCTGTACCAATGCCACAGGTGTGGCTACAGACATTATATCTTTCACATGACTATGTAGGTCCCTCTGGTATACAACTGGGGCAGCAGCCTGTAGCTAGTGAGTATGGAGTTGTTTTGTTCAGGTTTCCAATACACTGGCGATGTTATGGCCATGGTATTTGCCTTGCACACATTTAACACACCTACCCATGATGCATGTTGTACATGTTCACTTATTATTGCTGTTAACTGCACTACATCACAGTGGTCACCATGGTGGCATATCTGAAGGGTATGTAAGAGTCCTGCAGTATACCTAACAACCTGTCAGTGCAAGATGTGTGACCAGAGATGAACATGATGATGGGACAAATGACCTACAGTATGGACATGTCTGAAACATTACCCTTATACAGTGACTACAACAGTGTATACACCACTATTACAATAGCACCTGTTACAAATCTACACAACGGCATATCACAATACCACATTCCACACCTTTTTCAACCCATAATGTGATCCTAACATGAGCAATGGGTGTGTAATATGGAATCCAATGTTAGGACAACAGATATGGGGAATACATGCCTTAACAAACACTGGAAGCATATGTGTGCACACACTCCAAATAATATATTCTGGAAGCAGCTTTTGAGGTACTGATAGCATTCACTCTTCTTGGATATGCACCTTCCATCAAGTACAGGGCCTCAATGTCACACCAAGTAATGGTCTGCTGTCCAAGAAGTATGTCCATGACATTTGCCCACTCACCTGCAACAGAGGCAGCCGTGGCTTGCACACATATTACAAACCATGGAATGGATTCCATATCCAAAAGGTAGCACTCAGGAGTGGAAGATGTAGCCTTACGTCACCATTTCATATACCATGGCAATCAGTGCAGACAGTCATGTATGTAACTATGAAGTATGGGACAACATCAATGTAGAAAATAAACAGATACCCATCCAAGACAGATGACAACACATGTTGCACACTGGTCACAGAGGCTGCCCAGAAACATGCAGCAACACTGAGGGACTTGTAGAAATGTCTAGCAAGTACTGTCTGTGCAGTACCTGTGTCGATAATCACCTGGACTCTGCATAACTGTGGCCTATGTGTTAGGATAATCAGATGGAAGAGTTGTTCCACAGGAAACATCATCCAGTGCACTCTACAGGTAGCATATGCATGACATCAAGTCTCCCAAAGGCATGTGTTGCAGTGTGTAATGGTGTATCACAACCAAGGCTGAAACCTACAGAGTGCATTAATAAAGATACATGTGCTTCACTAGCAACACCTCACTCCACCTCAGGCCCACCATCCCCATCTGTACCTTGCTGGTGCCAGTGTATACCTTTAGGTTTGCTGTTCATTAGCAGGAACTAGACTGGTAAATATGGTGTTCTGAATTTGGAATAATGCAAAATGACACTCATGTGTGGCCCATAGTTGTCATGCATCTGCATTAAGGCTGAGGATGGGGAGGGGTGTCATCCTGAAACACAACAGTGAACTGAACCATACATTCAAAGCTCGCTAAGAATGGCTGCATCTGAACACAGTTAAGGTCATGAATTTTGCCAGACATAACCCTGACTCCACAGCAATAGTGAAGGCACTGTGTGACCTCCAAGGGCTGTGCACATGAGCTGACCTTGCAATCTGGCAGAGTTGGGGGACATTTGTAGGGTGGAGTGACCAAACAACAGCAAGTGAAGATGGGCCATGCTAGTATACCCCTTCCATGAATAGTGACTGCTGTAGTTCACTTAACAGGTGCTGCAACAAACCATCATGTTAAGGGTGTACACACTTATGCAACTCACATATTGTATGCATCTCAAGCAGCATCTGCACAACTAACACATTTGTTTGATACTGCATTCGATTGCACAGGTCATATGTCACATATCAGGTGTGTGTAATATTAACATATGCAGTATTGTGGCCCCATTGCATATCAGGGAAGAGGCTGGCAGTTCAATAAGGGTGTGCACACTCCTCATAGCCACTGTAAGCTTTGAAAGTTATCCATGTAATTGGATTTTATTGCTCATACATGCACTGCTGCATCTGAACTTTACCAGCTTTACCAGAAAGGCTCATCCAGACTCTGCTACACTTTGCTGTGAAGGAAAGGTTAGTTTGCTTTTATTTTTTGTATTTTGTATATTTTAAATACTGTAGTTTGTTTTCTTTACCTTGTGTTTTACCTGCATTCTGCTTTAACAGCATATTAAAACTTCATAAGAGACCACAGCTCTCTCTCTCTCTCTTCTGAGTCAGGCAGAATTTTTTTCCCGTCCTCCCACCCAGTCATAGTTGTCTTGTTAAATACCACTGACTTTCTAGTTGCCTGCCTCTTATGTTAATCTGACCATATATCGCATTTCCTCTCTACTTTCAGTGGCTTGTGTGAGTAATCACTAAATCAAAAACCCCTCCCCTTCAACTATTTAAATTTATTGGCCATCCTACTGTATTCCATAGTACCAGAATACAAAAGTGACCACCCCTTTCAACCCATCTTGCTGTTTTAAAAATAGTAACTCTCCACTAAACCTTAACTTTTTAAACAGGTAAAACTTAAGTTACCTACTTTCACATCTACCTTCTCTAGTGCACACTGCAGTGTGCATTTTTTTTCATCTTACTTTTAAGCATCCCTTTGACTAGCACTTTCTCTAATACCTGCTGGAAAGCACTAGGAAGCCTTAAACTGATACAAGCACTCAACTCTCCTTGTTAATAAGGAGAAATTAATAGTAGGCACTAAACAGCCTATAATTAAAAATGTACCTTGCTAAGGTAAGGGAAAACAGCTCCTGTACTTTACAAAAAAAAAAAAAAAAAAAAGCATCAAACCAGGCATGTCCAAGTGTCAGCTTCCGGTGATTTCTCCTGTCCACCTGGTGAATCTGGGCATACTGGGGCAATGCAGCAATTGCCTCATGTACACAGACAACCCTCTCCTCCTACCACCCAACACTACAACCTGTGATCGATGCACTTACATAGCCAAAATGGAAGCAAAGCTCTCTCCACCCAAGATTGTGCTAGACAGTCAAGAGGAGAAGGTTAACACCCACACTACACCTCAAGCAACACATACCCCTTCTAAACCCACACCACCAACACCCACATATAGCAACACTAAATCCACATATGCAGAGGCCCTTAACTGTAACCTGCCCAAGCAACAAGGACCTCTGAAGCTGAAACGCAAACAAACACCAATTACAACCAAAGTGTCAAATAGTTCAAAACACCTGTGTGCCACCCAGCAACAGCATCTAAGGCAAGACAATGTACATAACACTTTAGTCATAGGTGACTCTATAGTCCGGCACACTGATGTCCCTTTCACCAGGTTGAACAAGGAGAAAATTGCAGTCAGCTGCCTGTTGGGTGCCAGGATCCACCACATAATGCATGCACTCAAACAACAAGTACAAATATGACTCTGTCATTGTCCATGTTGGAGTGAATGACTTGAGACGTACCTCCCTGGACTACATGAAAAGAGACATGGAAGAGCTCTCGGATCATGTGGCCCAGGCAGGTATGACCCTAGCCCTGAGTAGCATCCTGCCTTCGCCCAGAATGATACCACAATATAAGGACAAAATGATTGACTTCAACAATTGGCTAAGCTTCTGGTGTCATTCAAAGGGGATCCAGTATCTGTCTGCCTGGGACAACATGATTGACAGACCACGATGCTTTGCCAGAGGTGGTCTGCACCTGTCACCTCTGGGATTCAGGTTACTGGCTAAGGCTCTTGCCACCCCTATAGTGCCTTTTTTAGGCAAAGTTCAAAGAACAAAACCACCACCGTAACAGGTACAAGCATGCAAAATCTGAAGGTAATGCTACTCAATGCTAGAAGTCTAAACCTCAAAATGCACTCTCTCGAGGCACTCCTAAAAATGGAGAACATTGATATCTGTGCAGTAACTGAGACCTGGTTCAAGGCTTCAGAGAGCACCCCTGCAATACCAGGCTACAACTCTTACCACACTTTTCGGCCACCAAAGCAGGACCGAAACACTAAAGGTGGAGGAGTGTCAATATTCACCAAGGGTATTCACACCACCAGGCTAGTTGCCCAACACAATGCGTCTGAAATTCTCCAGGTGCAACTAACACTAGGTAAGACTGCAATCCAAATTGTAGCTTGCTACAGATCCCCCACCATACCCCAAGATTCTCACTACACCTTTCTAAACATACTGGAAAATATTAAGATAGAACCAAACACCCTAATACTGGGTGATTTTAACTACCCTGCCATTAACTGGGAAAGCTACTCATGTACCAACACCTTTGCCCAACGGTTCTTGGAATTCATAAATTCCAACGCCCTGAATCAACTAATCCATAGTCCCACCAGGGGCTCCAATATCCTAGACCTGGTCATTACCAACATGGGAAATCGATGCTCCACACCTATGGTCACCCCCTCCTTAGTCACGTCTGACCATAAGCTAATCACCCTTAACATCCACATCCCACCCCCACCCCCCAGTAAGGAAACCTCCATAAAAAACTTCTCCAAAGCCAACTTCATGCTAATCTATGTCAAACAGAGCTCCTCATTAGCACTCTTCAAGAAAAATCTTGATGATTGGATGGGAAATGGTAAGTTCACCCCGGGGATCACTTCTGTGGCTCTGCTCGACAGGGGCACAGGAAAATAATTTTCTTGGGTGGCGAAAGCCAGGGTACATTTTTTGGCTAGGCTTGTATGGGCCCTAGGGCCGATAGCCTAGTACCTACCTATGAAGTGACAAACTTCATGACGCCCATGCAGATGGGAGCTGACAGTTCAACTGCTGAATCCTACACTAAGGCACTGTACGAGCACATCCACTCATGCATAAATCGTGCCATCCCAAATAGAACCAAGATGCTCTCATCCAAAAAAAAGAAGCCAATCTGGTGGTCCCCTGCCATAAACAAACTTTACAACAAAAGGAAGAAACTGTTGCAGAAAAGAGGAAAATCTCAGGATGCAAAAAACTTCCTTACCAGCCTCAGTAAGAAACTGAGATCCCTCATAAAATCCTCCAAAGCTAGTTACGAAAATAAAATTGCCAAAGATTCCAAAGACAACAACAAGGCATTCTATAACTATGTCAAGAATCTAAATGGCAATGCTCAGATCTGCTCTCAGCTAAAACAGAATGGCATTAAATATACTGATCCCAAGGATATTGCCAATATCCTGGCAGATCGATTCAGTGCCAACTTCACCACCCTCTCACCCCCTAAATGGCCCATCTCAATACCGGAAGATTGCCAAATGTCGGTAATAACAGCCACACAGGTAAAAAAACACACTCTCCAAAGCTAAGAATACAGCATCCATGGGACCAGATGACATCCCGGGCTGTGTACTACATGAACTACAATATGAACTGGCACCTCACTTAAGTGTCATGTTTAATCATAGCCTCACCTCAGGTTTCATGCCCACTGAGTGGCGCACAGCTACAGTTATCCCACTCCACAAGGGGGGATCCACCTTGGATCCCGAAAACTACCGTCCCATCAGTCTGACAAGCCTTATCTGCAAGGCCATGGAGCGTATTATCATGGAACTTATAAACAAAGACATTGGCAACCTTCAAACACTGGACCCTACCCAGTTTGGGTTCGTAAAGGGCCAATCCTATCTCCTGAACTTGATTGACTTCTTTGAATCAGTCTCCAGAGCCATGGACAAGGGTAAGGTGGTCCACACAGCCTATCTAGACCTTGCCAAGGCCTTTGACACAATCCCCCACTCTGGAATCATAGATAAACTTACTAAGCTGGGCATTAATCCCTACATCACCCAATGGGTTGCTAACTGGCTTACTGATAGAACCCACACTGTAAAAGTAGCCGACTCCAAATCCAGCTCCTGACAAGTGACAAGTGGAGTACCTCAGGGTTCAGTCCTGGGACCACTCTTGTTTGGCATCTACTTCTCTGAAGTACAGGCCAACACTAAGGGACTCTGGATAACAAAGTTTGCAGATGACTGCAAACTGGGAGCCATTATTGAATCCCCAAATGATGTGGATACTCTACAAAAGGGCCTTACAGAAACAGATGCTTGGTGCCAGAGCCATGGTCTCAAGCTCGATGCCAAGAAATGTATAGTTATCCCCTTTGGGAAAAAACATGTATCCATGAATTACCATATAGGTGGCAGTACACTAAACACCAAAAGTTTGATAAGAGACTTAGGGACACAGGTGGAGAGTGGTCTCACCTTCGATGACCACATCGCCACAACAGTCAGGAAATCCTTCTATGTGACACACCTCATCACTAAGGGCTTTTCATCCAGAAAAAAGGAGATTATTGTCCCACTGTACTCATCCCTCATTAGACCCATTATAGAATACAATGGCCCATTTGGTATGTACCTCTGAAGACATCTGCAACAACTGGAAAGGCCACAGAAATACCTCACTAAAAGAATCACAGGCCTAAAGCAGATGCCCTACACTGACCGCCTTAAAAAACTCCAGCTATACTCTATCGCATATCGTCTACTCAGAGGCGATCTTTGCTTAACATACAAGGCCATGTCAAACCCAGAGCTGTTGGACATGCTACACTTAAAGAAATCCCAATCCCTCAGAGCTACATGCTCCAGGGATCTAAACCTTGTCATCACAATAAACAAAACATGCTGGAGGGATAGGTTCCTGACCTAGAGACTCCCCAGACTCTGGAATAGATTGCCCATACATGTCAAGCAGAGTGCCTCTTTGGTCCTCTTCAAAAGGAACCTTGACGATTGGATGGGAGAAAGGAAATTCACCCCGGGGATCACGTCAGTCGCCCTGATAGATAGGGGTCCAGGGAAGTAAATAGTGTGGGAAGAAATAGCCAGGGAATTGTTATGGCTAGGCTTGTATAGGCCCTAGGGCTGATAGCCTACTACCAGCCTATGAACCTATGAACCTATGATGATGAGATCTGCAAATCAGAGGTCAGGCATTCACTATTGATATCTGTCCTAATATCATTCTAGGTATGTGTCAGACAAATACATAGCGGCTGTGAGCAACAAAGCAAACATAAGTGCCACACATATACACATTCAGCAATGGTGTGTACACTCGGGAGGTATGATGCACAGTACATGACAAGGTGCTGAACAGGTACACAGCAATACTGTGTACATGGCTGCAGTGTGTTCCAGGGAAAGGGGCATCACCTATTAACACAACTTGTGCATCACAGAGATGTATAATGTTGGTAACAAGGATTGAGGATAGTTATAGTGCATGCTGTTGAGTGCCATATGTCATGCATGTTGACTGTTGGGTAATGAGAGGTCTGTGTAATATCTTTGTGCCACCTCACCTGTAAGTGTGTGTGTGTGTGTGTGTGTGTGTGTGTGTGTGTGTGTGTGTGTGTGTGTGTGTGTGTGTGTGTGTGTGTGTGTGTGTGTGTGTGTGTGTGTGTGTGTGTGTGTGTGTGTGTGTGTGTGTGTGTGTGTGTGTGTGTGTGTGTGTGTGTGTGTGTGTGTGTGTGTGTGTGTGTGTGTGTGTGTGTGTGTGTGTGTGTGTGTGAGAGTGTCTGTGTGTAAGTGTGTGGAGAGGTAAGCAATGACGTACAGGTCTCAAATTACATTTTTTGTTTTCCCCTCATAGGTGGCGAGGTGGGTCAGGGTCCCTCCTGCAGGCAAATTGATGTTAGTGTCCATACAGACTCTGACAATGATGATAGGTATGGTGAGGCACAGGCAGGGTTGTCAGGGGCTGAATCTGTGCCATCGGTTGACATCCCACTTTTATCCACCCCATCTCTGCACACAGTCACATTGCCTATACATACCCCATCACTAGTGGCCATAGATGAGGGACAGTTAGTGGGTGGTGACATGGGACAGAAGAGTGTGGTGACTATGGCAAGTGTGTCTGTACACAGCAGCCATAGTTGGATGACCAGTGAGGTACCACACAGGCATATGTACAGGGGTGCTCGTAGGAGGGCTGCTGGTCATCATACCCCTGGCAGAAGTGCCAAAGCAGGTGTCAACAGACGCATGTTTTGAGTTGTCATGGAGGCACAGGCACATATGGAACATTATACCAGACAGAGTCTGAGGCTCCAGAGGGCTACTCATTCTGCTGTACTTGAAAAAATCCGTGATCTTGCAGGTGCCCACCGTTATTTTGCAGAGGTCCTGGATAGACAGTTGGGGAGATGGCGGGAATCCTCAACTGTGCAATGTCTGTGTTTGAGCATATGGTGTGAGTAGGGTGACAGCCATGTGGACATAAGTCAGCAACACCAACAGGTGGAGGTCTACGTGGACGTGCAACAAGTCACAGCCGCTCCTGTAGTGGCATTTCCAGCACCAGCACCAGCACTGCAGGGGGGTGCTGTCAACACCATAACACAGCAGGCAATGTGCACATGTTCCTGGCTGGTCCCAACAGGGACCCAGATCCAGCAGACATTTGTCATCATCAGGGGGGAGTACCATATCTAGGCTTGTACCTGGTAGTGCCCGTGGAACCCCTGTCAGGCACAGTTCTTGCGTCCATGGCTGGACATGGTGAACTGCACACCCTGCCATGTATGGTCTGCAGCTGTCCAACAAACACCTGTATAGGGCAGCCACATGGCAGAACTGTGTGCATACACACACACACACACACACACACACACACACACACACACACACACACACACACACACACACACACACACACACACATCACCAACACAGCTAGGGCACCTCCATACCTACAAACACCACATCTGCACAGCCCACTTGATAATGAAACCGCCTAACACACACACACATGATGTCAACCAAACAGCTCAGCCTAGGTCTCTGGCAAACCCACAACACACCCTGTGCATATGATGATACCTGTGCCACATCCCTGTCATCTATACCATCGATGCAGGGACATGCTAATATGGTTCTTATGCACAGGGTGAATGTACTAAGGTTTAGCAATGTAATGCTGGGTAACATGTTTTCAGCTGGAAAGTTTAATGCTTACATGTCAGGATGTGTAGCTGTCCAGCCATGATGCATTATAGTGGTTATTAACACTGACTGATTGTGGTCTCCGTAATGTGATCAGTTTGTGTTGTTGGTGTTGATGTGTCAGCAGGATGTTAGTCTGCTGTTGTTTCCTACAAGAGGTATGGCACTGTGGTGACACACTGACTGTGGCATATCTTGGGTACAGCTGAATACAAGTAACAGGTCTGTGTAACAATTACTGCATGTGCTACATGACTGTTAGGTCTGAGGGGTGTATACAATGGAGTGTATGGTGGCTGATGTCAGCAGCCCTTCTACAGTGGACAATGGTAAGTGTACTGGGTGGCACACACCAAATGTTTGTGAATAACACACACACACAGAGGCTTTGGTATTGATGCAATACACAGAGAATACTGTACAGATGGATGTACTTAATTTTGCAGTGAACTCATTTTAGCCTGTGTAATTCCATCAAGACAAAATAGGCAAAACATCACATCAGTAAATAATCAGTCTGCCAGTTTAATGTCATTGACGATGGTACCGGTGGGGTATATGTCCTTTTCCCCAATGTAGTGCAATCCTGGAGTTGGTAAACATATGTGTGCTGGTGTGAGTGGCACAGCCCTCCACTTGGGAGGGTGTGGGGTGGTGTAGAACCACACATAGTGTGACTGACAGCTACTTAACCTGTTAACATAAACTGCACAGTATTACAGCAGACTAAGTGGGGGGTACACACAACAATAACCCCAATGAGGGTGGCTGTGCCCACAACATCCACACACAACTATATATATCCAGTATTGCTGTACAGCTGTACAGTGGGGAAGAGGGAATGTGCACGTCTACTACTAGTTTTTATGGAATTAATTTCCATAAGATGATTCCTTTAAAATCAGAAAGATGACCTCCTGGGACATGTATTTTCTGCAAATTGAAGTACATCCCTTCACATACACACACACTTACTTGGCAGCAATGAGAGCAGAACCCTTACCAAGGTACTTATTGCTACTAATGTGTTCAGTCTTAATTGCACACACCATAGCGCTTTTAGGTTGAGGTGTGTCCCGGGTTTCTTGTTAAGTGAAAAAGATCACCAGACCTTGTACAGTATGGTAATGGGGTATATACTGGGTGTTAATGAACAATACATAGTATGACATACTGTCATATACACATTGACAAACACATAACAGTCATAGTCAAATCTGAGAGACCTGGGTTTATCAGTGCTAACTACCTTGTCAGTGAGTCCATTCTGTTACAGATAATTTGCCCACAGCACATGCATCATTGGGCTGGATAGTGTAATCAGTTAACTGTATGGTTGATGGTGACAGTGGTCCTCATACAGTGGACCTTGGGACATGTACTTAGGGTACCATGGTGTAAAGACAGTATACCCTGCTCCCACAACCCACATTGGATATTTTACTCACTGAAACCCATGATAATGCTCTAACATACCCACAGTCACACATTGACCAGGACTGCAATATAACCCCTTGTCTATCTAATCAGTGCTACTACAGGGATATGCATTTATTGCACATGCCACAAGGATAGTAGGCTGAGGGCTTGTCATGGCTCTCCTAATGTCAGCAACAACACTATCCCTTATAATATATGGCAAGGTGTATTGTATTTGAAGCATATGGCCTCAGAATGCTGTATCCTACAAATATACACACTTGCACACATGCACACACTTGCCAGGACTCACAGGGTAACCTATGCCTATCTACCCATTTGTACAACAGTGTTATGCTGGTACATCAAGCTCCAGGTAGCCCACAGGATGAAGAGTGTAACAAGGTACATTTAATATCCATTACAGCAGCAGCCATTTCTAACTATGGCAATGGGGGGTGTAGTGGGTGAAAAGGCCCTCAGGGTATTATCAACTACAAGTTTACAAACACACAGACACTCAGTAATGTACACTGACACATTTGTCGGTACTGGGGTCCATAGGTGCAGGTGTTCCTAGGTGTGTACCAGGATAATGTCCATGGAGAGATGAGAAGAGTAGGGGATGTGAGTACAGTGGTATCATGCCACCTGACATTTGTCAGCAGGCCATCTATCAAATGATGCCACTTGAGTGATCCCCAGGGTGAAAGTTAAATGCAACATCCAATCATCCGGTTGTT
Organism: Protopterus annectens; assembly: GCF_019279795.1. Lineage (NCBI taxonomy): Eukaryota > Metazoa > Chordata > Ceratodontiformes > Protopteridae > Protopterus > Protopterus annectens. The sequence continues at coordinate 82,157,696 of NC_056732.1, read as the reverse complement.
TCTTGCAGAGGGCCAGTGAGGTCCTCCAATTGATATGTATGCAACATATATTACATAACATGGTCAGTGTCTGGGTTGCAGACCTGTACCCAAGCATGTTCTGTTGACTGTGGTGGACTAGTTGAGGTATCCATGGCATGTGGTGCATACAGGGTGGTGTTTCCTAGCTGTGGCATTCATAATACAGCTGGACAGACATGTTAATGTCAGTCAAGCACAGATTGCCTGTAAGCAGCCTAGATGTATACCTGACATCTGCACATCTGTACAGAGGACAGACAGAAATCAGCTAGCCAACAGATTATGCATTAGGATGAATTTTTTGACAGACAGACATCTGACACTGATAGGTATACCATTACTACATAACAGCAGCCCTCAATGACATGTCCTATACACATAGTAGTCTACAGTTAATATCCACATATCAGATTGATTTCCAGTAGCAAATACTTAATAACACACAGCTCACAAACCAAGAACATGATAATCAGTACTCAGAGTCCAGTTTTGCATGCAGGGGTGCATGGTTCCAGTATTACAAACTGCAATCTACTCTTACTTGGGAAGGCATTGTTAACAGCAGTAACATAATGATACAATACATGCAAGTGTATCTGCATATAACCCGGGATACTATCCATGTATGAAACACATACAAAGAGAAAAGATTGTTGTACTAACCATATATACTCAGGTGTCCCATACAGTATACTTACACCTCTTGCTACTGTAATGACAGCACATAGAAGCATGTTATGTACATGGAAATAAATACACTTATTAAAGATGTCATTACCCTGCTATTTTATCAGTCTGGAATGTGATCACTGGTTACCAAGGCTAAACTATGCTTAGAAGTAAGCATTGCTTAAATGTAAATGCAAAGCAGATTTGCACAGTGGTAAGTGAAGCCTACATGGTGTAAGTGCTTATTCATTTAACTGTACCTTAGCAGTGCTTACCATCACACAGACCCACTTAAAGCTGCTCAAAACTACATTAACCACATTGTATCCAACAATCCTTGTTCTGCCTAGCAACAAAATAAACAGCCCTTGCACGGTATATACACAGCAGTTACCACTAAGCCATCAGAGTTGTGAAGATATTTGTTGTTTTTTTCAAATATATCTGTCAGTACACATACTGAATAGTAGTTAACAACTGCTTTGACTTCTACAATTGTTTAGTACTTGTTAGTGAAAGTAGTGTTGAACCAGTATGTTGTTATATCTAAATATACACATATCAGATAAATATGGTGGGATACATCTGGGAAGGTATATACAACACACATGTTTTCATAAAACAAGGAAATGGATATATATGCATGTACATATACACACACACATACACACACACACATATATATATATATATATATATATATAGTTATATAGTTTTATATATATATATATATATATATATATATATATATATATATATATATATATATATATATATATATATATATATATGTAGATTTATGTATATATGTGTATATATATATATATATATGTATATCTATATATATATATATATATATATATATATATATATATATGTATACACATATACAACATGCTGGCAGATTTTGTTGGAATCCAACAAGCCCCCTGGGTTGAACGATTCCATTTCAATTGCTCCTTATTTCAATTGCTCCTTATTTAAAATTAAAGGCTGAACAACTGTAAGGTTTAGACATATACCTATAGAATTTGTGCAGGTTATCCTATACCATAAATTTTATATTACTGATGATTTTAGATGTCATGTTGTGTTCATAAATTATGTTTTTCAACATGCTTCTTCTTCTTCTTTTTTAAAATTAATATTGAAATTTATTACAAATGTATATGTTATTTCTCTAACAGTAGTATTGAATATTTTTGACAGGCAGATTTTTTGAGATGGTATTATTTATATGAATATATATGTTATATTTTATATGTAATGAATTTCATTTTATATGTTTTTTAGTAGGAGTTGATATTGTATAAATAATATGTAAAACTTCCTGTGAGGAATACAATATTGAAAGTATTCTGGTTACAATGTGAGTATTTATGTGTGAGTTTAAAATGCACATTTGTAAAGAAAATTTTTGGTTAGCACGCTTCTGCTTTAACAAAGCTATGTATCTAATTATACATTTTACCAATTAAGCAGTATATGTATAAATAGTGCGTGGAGAGGTGTGGTAGGCATCTGATGAAGTTGTTTTAACAACGAAAACGTGACTACAGTTGTGATACGTTAATAAAAAAGTTTGAATTTTAAGGAGTACGGCTTTGTTGCTTTGCTCGTGGGTTTGTTCTCCTTATAGTCAGTTGGCGTCTTCCTGCTGGTTTCCCTGCCTGCTTGCTGTTCGTTTGTGGAGTTTTTTTGTGCTTGCAGCATTTCTAGATTTTGTTATATCTAAATATACACATATCAGATAAATATGGTGGGATACATCTGGGAAGGTATATACAACACACATGTTTTCATAAAACAAGGAAATGGATATATATACATGTACATATACACACACACATACACACACACATATATATATATATATATATATATATATATAGTTATATAGTTATATAGTTTTATATATATATATATATATATATATATAAAATATATATATATATATATATATATATATATATATATATATATATGTACATTTATGTATATATGTATATATGTATATATATATATATATATATATATATATATATATATATATATATATATATGCCCATAACATGGAGTCATACCTCTTAGTGCAAGAGGATGTAATGTAAGTATTGTAGGTATAAATGTAGAATGTTGCTAGTAACAGGGGTTGTGTTAACAGACATGTTGTGTGTGAAGTCATTTCTGATACTGACATGTACACCATTATTTACTGACAGACATCATAAGATCATCATAGTGAAGTACCTCACAAATCACAGTAATGATCCTGTGGAATACAACAGACATATGACCAATAAACGTGGACAGTCTGACACAATCTGATCAGCTAAGAGGTATACACAGAACTCTTCAGTGCAAGACGTGTGGACCAAACCTGACAAAGTGGATGTTTACAGCCATGTAAATGGGGATATCACAAAAATACTGGAATAGATAAGCTCACACAGTTGATGCATTCACACACTCCTGTCTGTCCTAACACATATTAACCAGAGGAGCAGAGGTTCCAAGCCCACATACTTCCCACTAGTTAGTGACATACATCTTTACAGCATCCCACTCCTTTTTCAGAAATACACAACACTTATGGTGGCCAGGCAACAGTACACCTGACAAATATCTGGACATAACATCCCACTAGGTAAATACGCTGAGCTGCTAGTCATGTCACAAAAAGCTCTGTGCAAACTACAGGCAGACTGAAACAACACTGACCCAAGTTTCCTATGGGGGAATCCACATGTACTTGCAAATATAGCAGGCACTACAGGCATGTAACAGCACGGAGTAACAGGCACCAGTGTGAAAGTGCATACCCACAATCAACCTGAACACAGTCACATTATGGTTGTTGTTGTTGTGTCTTTCGGCTTTTCCCAGTTAGGGGTCGCCACAGCGGAACTCCAGTCCACTAATGATTGGCAGTTGATTTTTATGTGCTGAGTTGCCAGCCCTAACGCACAACCTTCAACGAAGGTACGCCCATTCACGCATGTCTCCACGCAGAAGACACTCTAGCTGAGAGTCGAACCGGTCAGCATCTTACTGTGAGGCAACAATGCTACCTAATTAATAATACAGTATATGCACTGTGTGAACAAAACCATCATCATATGTGCCACTCACACACTAACCCTACATATACTGGGCCAATACACAGTGTAGTCTAATGTATGACTGTGGTATGGGACATGTGTCAGTCTGGCCATACAAACATGTACACTGAAAGGGTATCATAAACTGGAGCAGCATGCAACGTAAGATAAAACAAGACCAAGAACAATGACATCTTCAACATCTGTACACAGGCCAAGTAACATATTCACAATACACACTCTGTCAACAATCACCATGAGTACACAGACGTCACTACCGTACAAACTACAACAGAATGTCCAGGTTTTATCCTCAAATATAAGGCCTACTATACATAACATGTCTACCAGTCTGATATCTTGTTATCATGTATGATGTCAGTAAATAATGACGTACTGTACATATGCACCTCTTACTGCATGACATATGGACATAGGGTGACAGACTTGGGGGACAGAGGCACAAACACAGGGCCAATATTGACATATTGCTGTGATAAAATGAGAAATTTCCTGATGTAACAAGGTGCATTGTGACATATCTCTTCTGAGGGATATGAAGTCAGTAACTCACATGGATGTCACCATGTACTGACTGAAATCATCAGAGTATGCTACTGCATTTCTAAAGATAGGATCTGTGTGAGTAACACACCACATGTAAGACTCCAAACTCTGGCCAGTCTGCAGATAGCCCTACAGGTGAGATTTTCCCCAACCACATAACACTGTCATGCCAGACTTTAAATCATGTAGAACAGCCATATCCACACAAACCCTGTTAAACCAACATTACTTCAAATGTAGAACAGTAATGCTTACATTCTGTCACCATGTCTGGAACATCCCCCCTCCTGTTTGTTGGCTTGTCTCTACATTGTATGTTGTAAGAGGTATTTCCAACTACTCTCTGTGATGCTGTTTGTCAAACACCCACATGAAGTTCTGCTCACAGTGAAGGAAAAGGGCCAAGACCCACATGAAGTGCTTAGTTATAGGAGTGTGTTTCCATGCAATTGGCTATAGGAATGATACCACAGCTGTTCCACATGCAATTAGCAAGTGGGGGACTGCAATTTGTGTACAGGCCATCAGCTGATCATGAGCATTACTTACAAAACTCAAGCTGCTCCCTATGCAAAATAGATGCAGTTTTCCACATCCACTAGAGATGGTGAGAGAGACAGAGGCAAAGTATGAAAGGAAGGGAGTAAGACAGTAAGAGCCAAGCATGTTTGTGTATGATCCATGGGTGGAGAGTGGTATCTGGGTATTATAGCGGTTGCCTATATGTTTACTAATCCATACTGTCATATAGTAATTGCACTTGGCTGTACACATTTGTGGCTGAGGATTGTCTACAACAACCTCTACAGTGTTTGAAAACTGTTGGCTTTGTAATGTGGACAATGGGGCATATAGGTCCTCAATATAATGATGTAGCAAAACCCACACTGCATTGGATGCTGTCATTACACAATCATCCCAACACCCACACAGAATACTGATGACACACGCACAAACTTACCAGTACTGAGTTTCAAACCCCTACCTGACTATGTATTGCTATTACAGTATTACACAGTTAATGCGTGCGTCACAGAGATTACATGTTGGAGAGTTGTCCAAAGGTATCTTTGAAGGTGACTGACATCAGCAACAGTGCTAAAGGAGGGGTAAGGGAAGTGTAGTAAGGGTGAATGTCCACAAAAGCAGGTGACAATGAAGACACACACACACACACACACACACACACACACACACTCAGGGAAATACACATTATCACAGTTAGCAGGATCAGGACTGGAACTCCTACCTAACTAGTTTGCAAAATTACAGAATTATGCAGTTATCACAAGTGCCACAGAGCTTATATGGCTGAAATGAGGCCAAAGGGTTATTTCAAGATGAATAACAGCAGGCATGCTAGAGTAGGGCAATGGGAGGTGTAGTAAGTGTGAACGGCTTCAAAATCATTAATCTCCATACACACACACACACACACACACACACACACACACATGCACATACACATTGGCTGGTAGAGATGCATAGGTTCATTCCTTCACATGTGTGTAGTAGGTGAATGGGCCTGAAGGCTGTACAAGGCTAGGCAAAGAGAATACCTTGGCATCAGGCCACATGACAATAGTCTCCAGTGTGGCTCAGGGGTGTAGTCCCTGGAGGGTCCCCACAAGTGGGTATTGTATTCACTATCCACTCATCTGGGTTACTATTGTCGGTGGCCAGTGATTTGCACTGATTCCCATGTATGTGATCTATATTCCATAACATGGACAGTGTCTGGGTTGTGCACATGTCCCACACACATGTTCTTTGACGTGTGGAAGTGTACTTGGTGAGGTCTCTAGCACATGTTGTGTGGACAGATTGTTATCTTCTGATGAAGTATTCCTGACCTCATTTGATGAGACCTGGCTATGGAACTGTAGTTGTGCTTGCACCTACATTGACAGCATGATACAGGTATTCAGTGGAGTTAGTGGCATCTGTCCATACAGGGCATGTGTATAAGGCATGGTATTACCTTTGTGGTTTACATTTGCAGATTATACAGTTATTGCAGGCGTCCAGTGGGGAACATAGCAAAAAGCCCACTGTAAGCATTTATTTGCCTACTGCGGGGATGGAACAGGGTGCCATGCCCTTTTACTTGCTGGATAACACACAGTCAGGCGATGTAACACATCACAGTACTTTCTGATGTCAGTGGCACTGTTGTGATCAACAGGCATGTAGTCCACTGCAATTACACTGTGGTTACTATCTGAGAAGAAATATGCAGGAAACTGCCAATATAGTAGTTGTGACCTAGCCAAGTGTGTTTGTGTATGAGACATGGGTGGAGAGTGTTCTCTGAGTAATAGAAGGGTTGCCTATATTGTTCACCAATCCATAATATTACATGTAGGGGTATGGATTGTCTACACCAGCCTCTCTGGTGTTTGAAATCTGTTGTCCTTGTAAGGTGGACATTGTGACATATACTAGGTCCTCAACATAATAATTTAGCAAAACCCACCCTACAATGCATCCTGTTATTACACAATCACAGCAACCTCTCCACAGAATACTGATGACAGACACACATACTTGCTAGTACGGAGATTCAAACCCCTACCTAGGTATGTATTGCTACTAGAGTGTACCGCATTCATCGCATGCGCCATGGAAATTATAGGATGGATGTTATCCCAAGGTACTTCTAAGGTGAGGAACATCACCAGCCCTTATAAATACTGGCATTGAGTAATGTAGTGGGTGAGAGACCCCAAAAATAATTTTACCCTAAATACACATCTACATTTTCCAGGGGTGAGGTTCAAACCTCTATCTAACAATCTTTACAGACCATTATGGTTATGCATTTACCACATCCACTACTAACCTGACATGGTTGAGGGTTGACAACAGGTACTTCTATGGTGGACGATATCTGCAGGAATGCTAATGCCAGGCACTGAGATGTGTACTGGGTGTAAATGGGTACACACACACAAACACTTGCCAAAGATGAGATTCAAACCCATACCTGTGCAGTCACTTCTACTACACCGCTCCACATTTATGGCATGAACCATGGAGCTTACATGTTGGATAGCTTTCCACAGGTATCTTTGAAGGTGACTAGCATCAGCAGCTGTGCTAAAGGAGGGGTAAGGGGAGAGTAGTAAGTGTGAATGTCCATAATATCAGGTATTATCAAGGACATCCATACTCTCTCACACAAGTGCACACAGTTTTACAGTTGCCATCTTGGGGATTAGAACTCCTACTTAACTAGTATGTTACATTATAGCAGTATGCAGTTATCACATGCACCATGGAGCTTATAGGGCTGACCCTTGTCCAAAGGGGTATTTCAATGTGACTGACATCAGTAGGCTTGCTAAAGTAGGGCAATGGGAGGTGTAGTGACTGTGAATGGCTTCAAAATAATTAATATCCACATACATAGTTGCCATATCTGGGATTAGAACTCCTAACTAGAATGTTACACTATAGCATTACACGTTTATCATACATGCCATGGAGCTTATAGTGCTGTCCCATTTCCAAAGGGGTAATTCAAGGTGACTGAAATCAGCAGGCTTGCTAAATTAGGGTAATGGGAGGTGTAGTGACTGTGAATAGCCTCAAAATCATTAATCTCCACACATACATACACACACACACACACACACACACACACACACACACACACACAGAGTTTCACATTTACCATGTCTGGTATTAGAGCTCCTACCTAACTAGGTATGTTACACTATAGCATTATGCAGTTATCACATGCGCCACAGAGCTTATAGGGCTGGCTGTTCTCCAAAGGTGTATTGCAAGGTGACTGACATCTGCAGGCTTGCTAGAGTAGGGTAATGGGAGGTGTAGTGAATGTGAACGGCTTCAAAATCATTAATCTCCACACACACAGAGTTTCACAGTTGCCATCTGTGGGATTAGAACTCTTACCTAACTAGTATGTTACACTATAGCATTACGCAGTTATTGCATACACCACAGAGCTTATAAGACTAGTCATTATCCAAAGGGGTATTTCAAGGTGACTGACATCAGCAGGCTTGCTAAAGTAGGGCAATGGGAGGTGTAGTGACTGGGAACGGCCTCAAAATCATTACTCTCCACACATACAGAGTTTCATAGTTGCCATCTGTGGGATTAGAACTCCTACCTAACTAGTATGTTACAGTATGTCATTGCACAGTTATTGCATGCGACACAGAGCTTACAGGTAGGCCTTTGTCCAAAGGGGTATTTCAAGGTGACTGACATAAGCAGGCTTGCTAAACTAGGGCAATGGGAGGTGTAGTGACTGTGAATGGCCTCAAAATCATTAATCTACACACACACACACACACACACACACACACACACACACACACACACATACACAGACAAAGTTTCACAGTTGCCGTATCTGAGATTAAAACTCCTACCTAACTAGTATGCTACACTATAACATTATGCAGTTATTGCACACGCTACAGAACTTATGGGGCAGAGACTTGACCAGAGGGTTATTGCAAGGTGACTGACATCAGCATGAGTACTAACATGGGTAATGGGAAGTGCAGTGTGTGTGAATGGGCCATAAACCATTCCTCTGGAACCACACACACAACACTCAGTCACACACAACTTTACTTTTGACAGGACTTGGTATACAAATGCTAGATGAATACTGATTTGTACTATCATGTTACACAGTTATCACAAGCACCACAGACACTATAGGGCTGAGGGCTACCAAAAGCAAATGTCTACAGTGATTGACATTGGCACATCATGTGATATTGGCCAATTGGATGTGTGGTGGGTGGGATAAGCCTCATGATGGAAATCTCTTTGTCACTGTCTGTCTCTCTCTTCCCCACAAATATTAACTAATTCCCTAGCTAAACATGTTCAAGAGAATTTAACTCATAGTTTTAAGTTCAGGGTCATAGAAGTTATGACATACAGTTGGAAAATTTGGAATTTCAAAGGATTTTACATTTACAAGCTGTGCACTTGCCATATTTAAATCAAATGGTTTCTTTTAAACCTGTTTTAAAATTAAAACAAAAGGCTGTTTAATGTAATGGTTCAGTAAACTTTTTGGTCTTATTTTAATCTTTTAACTGTAAATTCTTTATAGATTTCAAATGAGTTTTCTTAGATATTATTTATTGTATATTATATTATATTTTTAAGGATTCTTTGAGGACTGATTGATGTAATTATTTGATTGGCTGTGTGATTTAATTAATTAATTGATGTATGCATTTAAACTACGTTTCTGTGGTGAATGTTATTAAGCACCGAGGAAGGATACTTGATATCCGAAAGCTTTGCTGCTATTAAAAGTGTTTTCTGTTTTACATTGGTGTTAGCTGCTTTGTTCTTGGATTATTGGTTGTTTTACAGCTACACTTTTACTCTGGATGGTCTTTTGTTCTGAAGTAGTCCATTGTTGTTGTCAGACATGGGCTTCATTTCTCTAGGTGTAGGAGCATGCCCAGTATGACCTTCTGTATTGAGTGTGTGAATCCATTCCAGGTAGGTTGTACTCCTGTGCAGGAGTTTGTGTTCTACATCTACAGCTAGCAATATGTTTCTGCAGGATATCTGTAGATAGGTTGACAATAGGGAGTTACAATGGGTGAAATATAGTGGGATACTGTAACTATTGTGTCTGTGCTGCTTGTGTTACATGGTTGGTGTTAGTAGAGATATTCAGACATATGTATTGTTTTACATTGTGATGTATTATGTCATCAACTACTGACAGCTATATTATTTGCTCACAGTTATTTCTTGGGAAATACAAACTGAATGAAGCTGTGTCCAGTATTGTGGTCTGCAGCCTACATATTCTTGCACACTCATGCCATTCTAAAGGGGTCGCTGCAGACACTTGCTGATGGGTCTGTGTAAATGGTCCAGCACCTTGTTACCGTGGTGGCAGAGGACCTCCTGCTTGTACATCTATCGATATAACAGAATGGCCATATCCTGCTGTGGCCATACCTCTCAGCTGTACAGATTCACCCAGGTTACACAGAGGCAGACCTCATATATCTGGTCAGTTCCTCTTCACACTGTGGTTTACAAGCAGGTTTGTAACCACCCATTACTGGGTTTGCAGGCAGGGGTAGTATGGGCACACATCAGAGTTTCAGACTTCACACACTCCATGGTATCCATGCTTTTACACCCCCCCCCCACTTTGTTAGTCTATCCTCTTCCTAACATTATGCAAGCGATATCTGAGAAGTATCCCTATAGTTGTACCTTCAGCCCAGCGGTATTTAGGGGTTGGTCCACAGCTCATGCAGTAGGACATGGTGGGCATGCTACTGGGATTTGTCAACATTGCCTTCCATTTGTGTTCTGTGGACTGTGTTATGCTGTTAGTTGGGAACCTCATGAGATAACCTACATTGGCAGTACGCCTGAGGCACAGGGCTTTGACAGAGGACTGTAGGGCATTTCGTAGTAATGCAGGCCATCTGTAGCAGGCCAGTGCATTCTGTCACTCCTACAGTCCCAGGCTTTGAGCCACTGGATTCCCCTAGGGTGACAGGGTAAGTGTGCAAGGTGTTAATGGCAGTAGATCCTGTCCATATTAATCCATTGTTTTGGATGCTGGCAGGGTGCTGCTTACAGCTAGGGACACACCTGCATGGGACACTTCTTCGGCATGCTGTATTCTGTGGATATTCCCATATGGAAGTGGGGGTCATATTGTACTCAATCCCAACAGCAGGGATATGACCTGTGATAAACCTGTGGCTGATGGTGGGGTGAGCTGAGTGCATGTGTGATATGGAAGCTTCTTGCAGCTGACTCACAGATATATCGGGACATTCCCCTTATGCTGCATTGTGCGGGACATAAGCAGTCTCTCATTACTTCATAACTGTGCCTTTTGTGGTCTGCCAGTCATTGGCCAGACTACATCAGTATTCCATACTACACAGACAACTAATGTGCTGCTAACTTGTATGTACAATTCCAAAGGTGCGTGCAGTTCACAGTTACATTTTGTGTACTCTGTCTAGGGTACTTCCACCTGTGTACAATGTGTATGTCTGGGCCCACATTCATGGCATGTCCATCTTTCAGATGGTGACAGATATTGACATCTGAACAGTGAGTATGGATGACTGCTGAACTGGGTCTTGCTGGGATGCATTGTGGTTGGCACTGCAGTTATCAGAACATGGCCCTGTCATCGACAGTACTGGCCATAGGCCATCGAGACACAACCCTCTATGACTACATGCAGACCACTTCCAGACAATATAGCACACACAACAACCTAACACACAGACCCCTGCATATTGTACACATGCAACAATCTAGCCTGTAAATTGGGCCAGCTCAGGTAATCTGTGCTCCACTGTTATTAAACCCACATGTACATGTTACTGCATTTTTACATAGGATTGTGTGTGTGTGTGTGGGGGGGGGGGGTGGCACACCGGACGACTGTAAACATTTGCTATGACTGTACTGGTATTTCAGGTACTCTGTTGGCTTCCATTTCGTTTTGTATTCTGACCTATCATGCAGACTAGAGGCATATCAGTAGAGTACAGATCTTAGGTTTTATTGAACTACATTTCAGTTTTAAACTTCTTACCCTTCAAAACTAACATACAACTGCCTGACCTGTTGTAGTCTGTCTGTGTAGGTCTGGAGGGGGGCTGTTCTCCATCACCATCAATCGGAGGCCTTAGCACAGCCTTTCTTTATGGTCATCTACACCTGTCCTGCTGGCTGAGGTTGTTGTTGGGCATGTGAACCTCACTGGCATGCATGTGTATGTCCTATGGACACACATTTGGGCCACCACATGTACTGCAGTGGAATTTGTCACCTTGTCTAGTACTGCCTACTTTGTTGACACCAGTATTTGCTATGGATTTCATGCTGCCCATATAGGTGTCCTCTATCTGTTGCCATCCCATTCAGCCACCCAATTCCCTTGCATGCTCACAGCCATACCATAGATACAACTAGCAGAATATACTACTCCATTCAGCAGTTGATAGGAATAGTGACTTACCCTGTGGCTGTGCCAGTATTGAGGATGGTGCTGTAGGGCTGACTATGTCGGATGCTCATAGTATACTCCCTATACATGGTAAAGCACAGGTAGTGTCATGTTTGGCATCCCTTTTACTGTATGTGCAAGTCAGAGAGAGGTGTCATTTCCTGGGTTCCTACCATGTCGGTGTATGTGCTATGTGTTGCCTCTTTGTCAAAGCCTAGGCATACTGGGTATGCCTCGTTCTGCCTACATGGACAGGCTCAGGTTGTTCCTCCTCCGAGTCACTCTGTGCCTTGGCAATGGTGGGGGGCTGTGTGGCCCTGCCCCATGCTGTTCTTGCTGCAGCTGTTTCCACAGGATCATATTGTGTAGCATGGCACATACAATGAAAATGTGTGTACATGTAGCTGGAGAGTACTGCAAGACTCCACCGGATATGTCCAGGCACTGGAACCATGACTTGAGCACACAAAAACACACGCTCTGTTATGGTTCTGGTTTGTGCGTGTGCCTCATTATGGAGTTCTTGTTCAGGTGTGTGTGCATTTCTGATGGGTGTCATCAACCACGGCTCCAGTGCATAACCAGCATCTCCCACTCGTTGGCCATATGGGATGTCCCCACTGGCAAATCTTTGGTACAGCTGTGTCATATGCCAGATGTGGGAGTTGTGATAACTTCCAGGGCTGCCAGCACACACATTCATGATAATGCCCTGGGCATTGCACATGACCTGGCAGTTGATGGAGGGGAAGCCCTTGCAGTTTATGTAGACCCTACCCTGCACACCAGGTGGTGTTTTGATGTGTATGTGCATGTAATCTATAGCACCCACTACCTCAGGGTATTCTGATATTTGGTGGAAGAGATGCATATTGCTGGTCAACACCTCACGGGTGTTAAGGAAATATATGTGCTCACTGGCATGTGCTGACATGGCATCCAGGAGCTAGTGAAGTACCCTGGATGCTGATGCCTGTGAGATCCCCATGATATCCCCAGTTGGCCTTTGGAAGGTACCTGTGGCTAGTATTCTTAAGCCTACACATACCTTGGTATCCACTGGGATGGGTTCCCCTCTGTTGGTTCTGTGTGTGAGGCATGGCCGGCACAGCTCAACAATTTGCTGTAGGAGGTCCCTGTCCACCCTATAGCACTCCACTATCTCCAGCTCATGTAGCCCCTAGTAGGTTACCCTAAGTCTGTAAACTCTTCTCCTTCTCCTGACTATGGGTTGGTCGTCAGCATTCTCATTCTCACCACTCTCAGCCTCTTCCACATATTGATGTATGAGATTGACAGCAGCCCCTATAATTTTGTTAGTTTTGTCAGGTAAAATATCCCCATCTGTGTACACCGGTGGTGTAGAGGTTGTGGGAAAAAAACAGAGTGAAAGGTGTTTGCATAGTTTATAATAGTGCGCTGGGCTGCTGCTTGTGTAATTGGCTGATTCTGATACATTTCACCTGCTAGCTATGCTAGTTCTACTTGATTGCCTTCCTACTGCTGTTTTCCCTTCCCATTGCCTTCCTGTTTAAGCCTTGAGGCGCGCCACAAATACCCAGTGCTCAGATGTGAACAGAGCTGCTATTTCCTGTGTTTTTTTTTTTTTGGTTTAAAACCTGGTGCGTGGCACGCACACCTGTTTAGGCAATGTAAACAGTGCTAGGCAGCCTCAGACACATCCCTCTTCCTTAGCTGTGCTTAGCTAAGGGCACACACAGGCCACAGAGCTTCTATAAGCTTACAGCATACATGACACCCCTCCCTTATGAGGTTATCTACCTCTTATGCGTATACCATTGTGCTGCTTCACCTACACGGTTGGGTGCAAGCTAACACTGAGGGGAAATCTGTGTTTCAGTATCAATCCCCTCAATTGCATAAAACTGACTGCTAATGCATGGTTACAAAACTGACACTCAATCTTCCTCCTTAGCAACCACTATTCCATGGTATTGTTGTCTAATGCATGCCATTAACTATAATGGCATAATGCTGATTTTGGTTTAAAAGCTTATTTCCAACTTTTTTCATTATTTTTTGGCTAAACCTGTTTGCGCACCGCTGCCCTACGCTTAAACGGCCGAAATCAGCCAAAAAAATAAAAGTTATTTTTTTTATAATTTTGCAACTATTTCCCATGTCAGTGGCCATATATTTGGCCATTGGCATGCCTACTACATTGAATACATGCTTTCTATGGAGCTGCCATGCCTCTGTTTTGTAATTTGCAGAATTGTATTCAGTTAGTAGCCGAATACATTTCTGCAGGTTACACTATTCCTGCACAGATCCCTGCCTGCTTCCTGGATTGCTGATTCACCTCATTTGCATGGTTTTCACCAGCAAATGGGGTAATTAGCATACAAGAGCTGTGTCCATGCAGGACTAGTGTAAGAGCTCTCGTGCACATCCCGGGAACTCATTCCTTGATTGCTCATTGGCCATATTGCGTGCAGCAGCTCTTGCACTATTCCTGCACACCATGCAGAGCTTTCTGAATCCCGGAGAGTGTCATTTGAAATGCATAGTTCTTTATTAAAATGTAAAAAATTCTGAAATGTCAAAGACATTGATAATTGCAGCAATTAGATTTCACATAACAGAATATGTTAATGTGAGTAAATTGAGAAAGGATTTAGACGAAAAATAAAGCAATACTACAGCAGCCAAACTTGTATTATGATTATGATTATATGCATTTCATTGTGAGTGCATTTTTGGTAAAGAAAGGGAAGAAAATATCACAGACAATCTTTCAAAAACAAAAAACAATGCAGTAGGCAATGCCTTAACTAGGGATATGTATCATGCCACTAAAAATTGGAGCTTTATTCTATGTGGAAATCATTTTGAGAAGGCTATGATCTGAAAAGTTTTTTTCTGGTTAACATTCTTATTATACTTTCCTCAGATTAGTACACAAAAATCGAAAATGCCCCCTTCCCAGTCTTTCTTCTTCCTTTATTACAGTATAATATTATCCTAAATACTAGCAATTCCTTTCTTCCCTGCCACAGAATAGCAGTTTAATCCCATCTCGCATGGCACAGTAGCATCCACTTGCATATTCCAACTTGATTCTGTTTCTCAAAGGATGCATTTACTTTGGCACAGATTGTTATCTATGAAAAGTTAGTGATTTGGATAGGAGTTGGATTAAAAGTTAAATATCCTATATCTACCCCTGGTGGGGTTGAAAGCTAAATCCCTGACTATGGTCAATGTAACCAGCATTCACTTAACAACTCTAGTACTTTCAGAGCTGGCAGTAAATATCTATTGACTAACTACCACTGTATAATATTTCTCTAGGTGCTTTCAAACAAATTCAGCATTTGTAAACAGTACGTACCTATGTTATCTTATATTGTCACCATGGTTTTGGTCTGCTTTTTTGGTCACCACAGAAAAACCTAAAATAGTCAGAGTAGATTAGAATTCTACTCTTTTTAACAAAGTAATAAATAAATGGGCATACCTGCTCTGGAAGAAATGTGGGGTACTAGTGGTTGTTTGATACCCTGTACCCTTGGTGAAGGGGCAGAGATGCAAATATGTAGCCAGGGGCCAGGCACGCAAATTATCAAACATCCAATACGTAGTATTCTTCATCAGAGGCACGTGAAAGAATCTACCTGCACTTGGAAGGCATTGTTGGTATCTGTGATGACATAGATTACATGACCTTCTGCCCAGGGTTGGAATTTAAGGGCCATCACAAAATATCCTTATAGCTAGAATGCCAGTGAGGATCACAAACAACCTTCATGACTGCCTACATGATGGCTCCTTTGAATGATTTTAACTCCCACAGTTCAGGGGAACCCCCAGTTTAACAGAATGAATGGACTTAAGTTTATTAGGGTTGGATTGATAGATGGCAGATATGTGGGCAAAAAGAACCTAGAAAAAAAATTAAACTGTCTTTCTTCTTATAAACATGTAGACAGCACATCTGCACTACTACCAAGAGAAAGTTTAAACTACAGCATCTTTATAAATCTGTTTACTTGATTTATGATCTATATTATAGATAATTGCTATATGCTGTGTGTCAGCGGTAATTTCTGCAAATGTATTCCTAAAGACAGAGAGAATAGCACAGCCTGCAGGTCTTTAAAAACAACAAAGCCTGATTAGGGACTAGGGTTAGTGTGCATGATAAAAAAACATTTAGAACAAGTATTAAATCCAGTGGCGGCTGGTGACTTCAAATCAAAGGGGGGCTGCAGGAGACAGCTGAACGGGTGGGGTGAACAGGAAGGGATGCAGCCAACTAGAAACGGGAGGAGCTATGCTCAAAACCACAAAAACTAACTTTAATTAAATACGCTGCCCTGGGTGCCAAACCGTCATTATGAGAGTCCAATCAAGACAAAATGAAGTGTAGAAGAATAAAAATATTTCAATGCATTGGCTGCATGACAGCTTACTTAATATCTAGATTGAAACAAAAAGGTTGTGAGGCATGAAAAAATAAATTACTTTTTAAATACCTTACTGGAATATCAGTCAAAATCAAGTATAAGAAAAACAAGCAGCACTTAACTCAAACCACTTCTCCTTGCACTGCAGTTCTAATTATAATTTATATTCAGCTTTATTAAAGTACCAAGTAACATGCTGAAAGGAGAAATCTCTGTGATGCCCCCACTTGTAAAACTGTTTCTTATCCAAAAGAGACCTGCTGCCTGACAACTATCTACTTGTTTCATGGGGAAAACATAATCAAAGTAAAAAATGAAAAGCAAACAAGAAACAAGCTCAAGATACATTGCTTAAAGGATTACTGTACAGGTTATGGACCACACATGATTGACATTCTGTTTAGTTTACGGGTAAAGCCTGCAGAGATGACTGTAAGTCTCCAACAAGTGTAATGAGCTTCTTAAAATAATGTAATCCTGTCCTTTATTACAAATGCTGTCTTATGAATTTCAATACCCAAGGCTTATACATTATCTAATTAAGTATTCTCTGCATGGCAACAACATAAAGGCTTTCAATGTTGGCAATTCTTTAACAGTATGCTTATTAAAGCTTACTTGCATCTTATGATCTCAGACAAGCTTACCTGATGGTCATTAAAGCATTGCTACTTAAACACAGAGCAACAGGCACTTTGAGTAATAAGCATAACTCAGCAGTACAAAATATGACAAACCAGACCATTCTGAAAAATCAAGGACAGATGAAAAGCCACTGTAGTACTTGTGTCTACCTTGGATGGGGGGATATTCTGCATATTTACACTGTATAACTACTCCTTGCCTTGCTTGGACACATCCAGAGTCAATACATGGGGGAGTGGGGTGCAACAAGTATGTCACAATTTGAAATGTCTCTGGCTGACTGTGATGGCCTTGACACATTTGTCATACCTCTCAACCTCAGAGCAAGAAATCTGGACAAAGCCATACACAGAAGTGGGACAAAGGCCCAAAAATAAGAACAATTTTTAAATATTGCTCTTATAAACTTAGAAAGATAATAGAATAGGTCTTGCATTAGTATGAATTTTCTGAAGGGTATGAAATCTGAAACTGAAATGTCTGTCATTATTTTCTAACTTCAGTCTTTAATGATTTGTCACTAATATGCCAAAAAAACACAACTTTATGAAAAATGGACCAAAACCGTGATGCAAAAATATAAAATAGCCACACGATACAGCTAGGAACCTGTCAAAGAAGGGACACTTTAATATTAGTACTGCTAACTTGAGCAGCTGACAAACTAAAATAATCTACATGCATTTCTGAAATAAAAGTAATCTATAACTCTTATTATTACAGTTTTGTCTTAATTGTAAACCCTCCATGTTTTCTTCCAAAATTGCTATTTTGCGGAGGGATTATTAGGGGGAAGAGCAACATTTTGAGCCAAAATCAGAGACAGTTGAGAGGTTTGGCTATGCCTAATTCTATAAAGCAATTTATTTGCATGCACCTCTCAACCTGTTAATGCAATAAATCTGGACAAGGCCAAATATATTGGGGAAACATATAAACAGTACTAAAAATTGCTCTTCTACACAGACAACCCTCTCCTCCTCCCAACAAATTTACACAGACAACCCTCTCCTCCTCCCAACAAATTCCAACACATGTGAGAGATGCAACCATATAGCCAAACTGGAGGCTAAGCTCTCTCAACTCAGTACTGGCATAACCAGTCAGGAGGAGAAGGAAACCACACTCACTACAATTCCAGTCTCACATAGACCTACCACGACAGCAAACCAAACACATAATCACACAAAAACATACTCGGATGCTCTAAAGAAAGATCTGCCTAAGCAGCAGAGACCTCCAAAGCAGACACCCAAGCAACCGCTACCCCAAAACAAAACACGTGCAACACATATCTCACAAAGCCAGTGTGCCGAACAGTCACAGCCCTTAAGACTAAACAACACACCTGATACACTTGTAATAGGTGACTCTATCGTCAGGCACACTGACGTCCCGTTCACCAGGCTGAACAAGGAGAGGGTCACGGTGAGCAGCCTGTCGGGTGCTAGGATCCGCCACATAACACAAGCACTCAGGTCACTCCAAGGCAAGTGCAAATATGACTCAGTCATTGTCCATGCTGGTGTGAATGACCTGAGGCACCTCCCTGGACTACATGAAAAGAGACATAAAGGAGCTCTCTGAGCATGTAGCCCAGGCCGGTATGACCCTGACCTTGAGTAGCATCTTACCCTCACCAAGAATGATGCCACAATATGAAGACAAGATGATCAATTTCAACAATTGGCTTAAGTTCTGGTGTCATTCAAAGGGGATCCAATGCCTGTCAGCTTGGGATGATATGCTCGACAAGCCACGATGCTTCGCTAGGGACGGCTTGCACCTGTAACCCCTGGGCTTTCAGATATTGGCAAAGGCTCTTGTTACCCCCATAGTGCCTTTTTTTAGGCAAGGCTCAAAAGACAAACCCACCTCCATAGGTATCACAAGGGATAAGAAACTAAGAGTAATGCTACTCAACACCAGAAGTCTAAATCTCAAGATGCACGCACTTGAAACTCTCCTTAGCATGAAGAACATCGATATCTCTGCAGTAACAGAAACCTGGTTCAGGGCTCCCAAGAGCACCCCAGCACTACCAGGTTATACCTCATACCATGCTTTTCGGCCCCAAAACTTGGACTGAACCACAAAAGGAGGGGGAGTATCGATATTCATCAAAGATACCCACACCTCCAGGTTGGTGGCAAAGCACGAAGCATCAGAGACTATCCATGTGCAACTAACAGTGGGTAAAACTGCCTTCCAGTTTATAGCCTGCTACAGACCACCCTCCCAAACCCAGGAACCCCACTCAGCCTTTCTGAGAACACTGGAAAATATGAAGGTCTCTCCAAACACCATTATATTGGGCGACTTCAACTACCCAAACATAGACTGGGAGCATTACTCTAGCTCCAACACCCTAGCCCAAAGGTTCCTAGAATTTATAAACTCAAATGCTATGGAACAACTTGTTACCACTCCCACAAGAGGGGAAAACATACTGGACCTGATCATCACCAACATGGGGACTCTATGCTCCAGACCAGAAGTGTATCCCTCACTGGTAAGATCAGACCATAAACTAATCTCACTGGATATTCACATCCCGACCCCACCCCCTGCCCAGAAAACCACAGTGAAAAACTTCTCTAAAGCAAATTTCACACTCCTCAAAACCGAGGTGGAATCCTTCAAAGCCCAAGGGCCTGTGGAAAATACGGCCCAGACCTCAGAATCCTTTATAAACGCATTCTATGAACACCTTCAGGAATGCATGGATCATGCGATCCCAAATAAAACCAAGACCCAATCCTCCAAAGGCAGACGTCCTGTCTGGTGGACCCCAGCCATAAACAAACTATACAATAGAAGGAGGAAGCTACTAAATGATAGAGCAAAATCCCAAAAAGGGAAGGCATCACTAATCAGTATTAGCAAAAAACTACGGGCACTCATAAAATTGTCTAAGGCCAGCTTCGAGAGAAAAATTGCACAGGACACTAAGGATAATCACAAGGCTTTCTTTAGTTATGTTAGGAACCTGGGTGGTAATTCCCAGATATGCTCAGAATTAGTCCAAAATGACAAAAAATACACTGAACCCACAGACATTGCCAACATCCTAGTTGACAGGTTCAGCGCAAACTCCCCCCCCCCCCACCAAAAGGGCAAATATCTATCCCGGCAGAATGCTGCCCCCCTGACATCTCAGATGCTCAGGTAAGAGCTGCCCTCTCCAAAGCAAAAAACACAGCATCAATGGTACCAGACTGTATCCCGGGCTGTGTCCTACATGAACTCCAAGAAGAGCTAAACCCAAACATAAAATTACTGTTCAATCTCAGCCTTACTACAGGATATGTGCCCAAAGAGTGGCGTAGAGCAACACTGGTCCCTCTCCATAAAGGTGGTGCCTCAACGGATCCTGGAAACTATCGCCCCATAAGCCTGACTAGCTTGGTCTGCAAAGCTATGGAAAGGATCATCATGGACCTCATAAATAAAGATATTGGGGAACCTACAGACACTGGATCCTACCCAGTTCGGCTTTGTTAAGGGCAGATCCTGCCTCTTAAACCTGGTTGATTTCTTTGAAACAGTCACCAAGGCCATTGACAAGGGGAAGATGGTCCACACAGCCTACCTGGACCTCGCAAAAGCCTTCGATACAATACCCCACTCGGGCATTATAGATAAGCTCACCAGCTTAAATATAAATCCCTATGTCACTAGATGGATTGCAAACTGACTCAAGGACAGAACCCACATGGTTAGAATTGCTGGAGCCATGTCAGACTCCAAACCAGTTACAAGTGGTGTCCCACAAGGCTCAGTCCTGGGACCTCTCTTTTTCGGTATATATTTCTCGGAGGTACAGGCCAACACGGAAGGACTGTGGCTGACCAAGTTCGCAGATGACTGCAAACTGGGCGCCATAATCGACTCTCCAGCCGACACAAGCATTCTCCAAAAGGGCCTCATAGAAACAGACAACTGGTGCCAGAGCCATGGCCTCAAGCTAAATGCCAAAAAGTGTATAGTCATCCCCTTTGGCAAAAACAAAGTGCCCACAAATTACCACATATGTGGTAATCCATTAAGTACAGAAGAAGTAATTAGGGACCTGGGGACCTAAGTTGATAGCAATCTCTCATTTGACAACCATGTGGCCAAAGTGGTAAGAAAAACATTTTTTATAGCCCACCTAATCATGAAGGGATTTACATCTAGATCAGGAGAGGTCATCGTGCCTCTTTACTCATCCCTCATTAGGCCCATAATTGAGTACAATGCCCCTTTTGGGATGTACCTTACCAGACACCTGCAGCAACTGGAAAGACCCCAAAAGTACCTCACCAAGAGGATCAAAGGGCTCAAACAGATGCCATATGCTGCTCGGTTAAAGAAACTCCAGCTCTACTCAGTGGCATGCCGCCTGTTCAGAGGCGATCTGTGCCTGACGTATAAAGCCATGTCAAACCCGGAATTAATGAACATGCTGCACCTCAGAAAATCCAAATCCCATCGAGCTACGCACTCGAGAGACTTGAACCTCAGCACTGAAATAAATAGGACATGCTGGAGGGACATATTCATAACCCAGAGGCTCCCTTCACTCTGGAATAAAATCCCAGTCCAGGTTAGGCAGAGTCCCTCATTGACTCTCTTCAAGAGGAATCTTGATGAGTGGATGGGAGATCGTAGGTTTACCCCAGGTATCACTTCTGTGTCACTGTTAGACAGAGACACAGTATACTAACCTCGAAAAAGGGCATAGCAAAATAAATTTAAAATGGGTGGCGAAAGCCAAACACATTCTGGCTAGGCTTATAAATGCCCTAGGGCAGATAGCCTAGTATGAACCTATGAACCTGTGAACCTATAGCCTGAGACAGTTAACAGAATAACAGGTCTTACTTTAGCATGCATTTTTCTGAAGGTTATGAAGTCTGAAACTCAGTGTGTCATTATTTAGTGACTTAATTCCTAAATGATTTACCAGAAAACCACACATTTTATGAGGAACAAACCAAAAATAAGAAGCAAAACTCTATTCATTCTTTGAAAATCTGGACAGTTGGGAGGTATAGTTCAGCTGGGGCTGTCTGAGTTTGCCGCCCTTCCCCCTCACAAAATCATGGTCGAATGGAGCCTCCCCCCTGCAGCCATTCCAATGATCCATTACTTGGCTATTTCACTCCATTTACCATAAACACTAATGTGCATACTGCTTTACTTCTATGATGATTTGGACTTCATTTGAAAGTTTTATTTTGCATTTTACAGCACAAACACTAAGTCATCTGCTAAACAAAGCAATGCAGTCTCACAATGAAAACAGACTTAGCATTAAAACTTCTCTGCCCTTGAAACTCACATTCATTGAAACAGCATTGAAACCCACATTCAAAGAAAATACATTTTGCCAGTGGCAGATAAAGATTAATTCTGGGCTGTTTTCAAATCATATGCCCCTTGCATATGAAACATACATGTGCTCTTTGATACACCTTCCTGATTGTACTAAATTATATTCCTTGTACAATACAGTAGAGTTGTTAGAGGGCGTTTTAAATTTATTAAACAATGAAACAAAATGCATGCACCAATAATGACAAAACTGCCCAATTAAGAACATTTTTCCAGTAAAGAATGAAACAAAATGCATGCACCCATAATGACAAAACTGCCCAGTTCAGAACATTTCCATCATAAAAGTCTACTCAAATTTCTACAGTCCACCATTATCAGTAAATATGCACAATTCTACAGTCTACCATTATCAATAAATATGCACAATCTCTGAAGAAGTAAAAGTCATCTAAATAATTCCACATTAAAGAAATCTGTAACTAATGAAGAGGTTTTTGCTAGCAAACACCTTTATATTTCATGGTTTCATCGAAAAATAAAGTGTCTGTTGCCCCTGAGGAATAAATTGCCTATATTACATTAAAAAATTATAAGCTAGTAATATTGCAATAGGAAATGAATGGCAAACTGATAACAGGCTCATAGTATCTTCGCCAAGGAAGACATTGTCAGTACGGCAGCATCCACCCCTTGTGGGAGTAGAACAACCAGCCTTCTGCATCAAAAGCAAGTACACAACCTGTTGTGCTATTAACAATGCAAGCAGATGTAGCATAAGCAGCACTAAACTTCTCTTCCCCTGCAGCTCTCAGCTCCTTGTAAAATCTACTCAATACTCAACTGCATCTCAACTTCGCAGCACAAGAAATCTGGAAAAAGCCAAAATTTATTGGGGGGGGTCAAAAGCCCCCAAACCAGGGACACATTAAACATTGCTTGTATATTCTTGGAAAGTTGCTAGAATAAAATGCTGTTTTACCACCATGCATTTTACTGCCAAGGCCCTTGTGCAAAACAGTCAGAGCAACATACCGCTACGCCAAATCATCTGCTTTGTGAAAGAAAAATGCTGTGTTACCACCATACATTTTACTGCCAAGGTCCCTGTACAAAACAGTCAGAGCAACATACCACTATGCCATATCAGCTGCTTTGTCAAAGAGAGGAAGACTGAAACTTAAATGGCTATCATTTAGTGAATTCAGTTCTCACCATAGCTGTCAACCTCTTAGTACAAAACACCTGGACAAACCCAGTAATGAGGGAATACAGCCCTCAAACATATTCAGTGAATTCAGTTCTTGCCATAGCTGTCAACCTTAGCACAAAAAACCTGGACGGAGCCAATAATGGGGGAATACAGTCCCAAAAATAGGGACAAATTTCAAATATTCATCTTATAAACTTAGAAAATTGCTAGAATAAAAGGTTGTGTTACTATGTATTTTCTGCAGAACATGAAGTCTGAAATTCAAATGCCTCTCAATTTTACTTCTGATGGAACAAAAACAATTTTCAGCAGATGCCAGGGAGAAATACTGCAGACACATCTTTGTAAAATGGCAGGACACCAGAGCAAATCCACACAAACACAGGGAGGAGATGCAGACTCCACACAGAAGGCACCCCAGCCAAGAATCAAACTAGAAATCCTATAGTTGTGAAGCAACAATGCTACCACTGCACCATCAAATACATATGGAATTAAACATTCAGAAACCTGAAGTCTGAAATTCAAATACCTGTCAATTTTATTTAACATTTGTTAACCAGGACAGCCTGACTTGGAACAAAAAAACAATTTTCAGCAGAGGCCCAGGACGAAATAATGCAGACATGTCTTTGTAACATGGGAGGACACAAAAGCAAACCCACACAAACACAGGGAGAAGATGCAGACCCCACACATAAGGCACCCAAGCCAAGAATCAAACCTAAGAACTTGCAGCTGTGAGGCAACAATGAGGCATCAAATATCAAGCATTTAAACATTTAGAAACCACAGATATTATGAGGAATAGAACAGATAAAATATGGGGCAAAAATCTGCATATTTTTTTACAAATGGTGGTGGATAGTGAATTCAGGCCCTTAACACCTGCATACAAGGTACAGGGTTCAAGCCTGAGGTATTCCCTACCACACCACCATGAGTTTGCTCTAGCCACCAGTATATAGCAACTGGGGCATTTCACACACACACACACATTTGTTTAAATGTGTCCAGACCCGAATCTATGAAGCAGCAGTACAATTCAAGTCCACCCTCCATGCAGCAGCCAGTAGCCCACTCGAAATCCAAGTCCCTCCATGAAGCAGCCAGTAGCCCGCTCAAAAATCAAGTCCCAAGCCCACGATGAACATAATCCCCCGCAAGAGCTTAAAACTCACCTCACCTCTCTCCTGATTGGTCCTGTCTGCTGATGAAGCTGTCTGGAGCTCCTCTGTTCTGTGCGGTCATCACTGCACAGATTCCTGGGCATCTGCGGGGCAGAAATGCCTTAGGCAGTCTGAGTTTGCACAAATTCCTGAGCATCTGTGTGTCTGAGTGCATCCGCGCATGCACGGAGTTAGTTCCAGGACTCGTGAAAATAAATGTTTGTTTTCTTTAATTTTATGTTTTACAGTCTGTTTTCTTTTTGTTTCTAGGTGGGAGGGCTGCAGTCCTATAGCACGAGCCACCCCTGGTGCTAGTATGTGGCTAAATCTTGGCAGTGCAAGATGCTTATCAAAGCTTTGCTAAGCACCACCCATACATTAGAAATATGCTTAAAGAGGCTGTCTTTCCAAAATTTGCAATGCAATCATGATTTTCCATGTACTAAAAACAGTAATTAAAATGAAAAAGAAAAGAAAAAAGCAAACTGTTAGAAAAACATCAGGAGTATTCAAAAAAGATGAAAATGAAGTCAAATATTGCAGCTGCATGTATATGTAAAATCATGAAGAAAAAGAAAACTTGACAGCAACATGCAAAAGAGAAAAGAACCTAGTTCTAGATGCTAAAGATAATAAAAGAATGTTCAACAAAATGTGAAATAATAGATGTACAGAATATGATTGAAAATAATTTTTCTAATATTGCTAAGCTATATAGTAATAGATGTAATACTGTTTACAGTATTGCAAGATTTGCACAATATGTTAACAAAGCGTCTGCTGCAAAAATAAATCAGACATATTTAAAATAATATCAGAAGTCTATTTATTTTTAGCACCATAAAAATAAACAAGCAATCAAGGAGAGATGGTAAAACAACAATTAACTGAAAAACCTATTGACATAAGGTTATGGAATTATAGTCAAAAATGAAGTAAAACTGCTACAGAAACCTGGATTCCAAGTGACTGCTATGGAGCAGCAGTAGCTCCATTTCTAAAGACAACGGCATCCAAACAGACCTTTATAGTTATAAACCAGTCATTAGTCTAATCTGTAGAAAGATATTTGGAACAACCTTCTATGCAAAGCTAAGACATGAATTAGACATAAAAAATACAGCAGATGTTTGTCAACATGTGGACTATTACCTGAAACCAGCCGCCAGGGATCTGTTTCAATTTTGAAAGCATGTTTGGCAATGGAAGATGTAATGTATTGATCAGTTTAGTTTTACAAATTATATAGTGTTAATTAGGTTTATTAAGACTACAGATCCCTCAATTCTTTTTACATATGGAATGTTCCAGATTGAACTAGAAACTAAATATTGGGCACAAGGATTCTCCACACTGAAGCAATACCAGTATTACAATTTGGTTGTGAAACAAAGTACTCAGTATAAATGCAGTGCAGTCTGACTACTACTTGTCCTTGATACTGACACAATATGTTGCAGTACATCTGATGGCAGTCCTTTAATGATAGGTTCATCGGAGATTACTAGGCTAGTGGCTCAAGAGCCCTTACAAGCCTAGTCAGTTTTACCCAGATTTTACCCAATTTTCTATCCCTAGGGGAAAGATAACAAAGGTCACCAAGCGGAGTTTTGACTATTTTCACAGACTGCCTCTGTCCGTAAGGGATGTGGACACCATCCCAGGAGTGAATCTGCAATTTCCATGTATTGGCCCAGAATGTGCTTGAATGTGGTCAGGGAAAAACTCTGCTTCATGTGAATAGGAGTCCTATTCCAGAGGAGTGGTAATCTCTATTACACATATCTGCATCTGTAGCATGATCTATTTATGTCAGAGATCAGATTTAGATCTTTGGAGCCAGTAACCTTCTCACAGTTAGTTTTGCAAATATGCAACATTTCTATCAGGGCTGGATCAGAGACTGCCTTGAAGGTCAGACCAGTGATAGGGCTTTTAATTGATCCATATATGACATATTGGTTATACCCTGTATTTTTTGGTGAGAAACCTCTGACAATGGTCCAACTGTTGCATGTACCTGTCAAGGTACATGGCAAATGGTGCATTGTACTTGAGTGTTGGTCTGATGAAGGCTGAGTACAGTGGTACTATGGCATCCTTAGATCTGGATGCCATGCCCTTATTTATAAGCAGAGCCACATAGAAGGATTTCCTTGCCACTGGGGATACCTGGTGGTCAAAGTTTAGATTTCTATCTATCAGAGTACCCAGATCTCTCATTACTGAGTCCAATCTTTGGGGGGGGGGGTGTTATCAATGTTATAGTTTGCAGAGGTATTTGATTTCCTAAAGGGTGTTATAATGCACTATTTCACATTTAGTTTGAGACCATAGCTTTGACACCTATCATTAATCTGCATCAGACCTTGCTGTAGGATATCAACATCATTTGGGGAGTCAATGATTACCTCCCCAACTTGCAGTCATCAGCAAACTTGGTCTACCAAAGGCCATCTACATTTACCTTGATATCTGAGAAGTATATTCCAAACAGGAGGTGGCCCAGCACTAAGCCCTGTGGTACTCCACTGGTGACTGACCTTGCTGGATGTGGATTCCCCCACTCTAACAACATGTGCCCTATCCATAAGCCATTTGGCTATCCATCTTGTGATGTAGAGGTTTATGCCCAATTGTGTGAGTTTATCTATAATACTTGAGAGTGGTATTGTGTCAAATGCCTTGATCCAGGTCAAGGTAGGCAGTATGCACTGTCTTGCCCTCATCCATGGCCTTTGTGAACTTCTCAAAGAAGTCCTTTGACAAAGTCAAACTGGGTTAGGTCTAGAGACTGGAGATTTCCTATGACATTATTAATGAGGTCCGTGATTATATTTTCCATAGCCTTGCATATGAGGCTAGTGAGACTTATGAGTCGGTAATTTCCTGGGTCAGTTGATGGTCTCCCCTTGTGCAGAGGGATGACTGTTGCTGCCCTCCACTCTACTGGAACAATGCCTGTTTGGAGACTGTGGTGAAATAAAGATCTGAATGGGTCTGCTAGGTCATGTTTCAAGCTATTTAATAGGTACCCTGGGATTCCATCAGGGATTTTTTCTCTGTTGTGCTCCCTCCCACTTACTACTAGACAGGAGTCTCTTCCCTCTTTTGTATAGTCTATTTATGCCAGGGGTCCACCTGCATGGCTTGTTTTTCCTGCTAGACCTGGGTTTAGATTAATCAGGTACTGACATTTCTATGCAGTTGTTTAAGTGGATATACAGGGCAATTGTGTATTCTTCTGCATAAGCCTCTTTGTTTTCAGGGGTAGGGGAGCTTTAAATTATTTATGCTATCACTTAATAGGAGGTAATTTGCCTTGGAAAAATTCTTTAGGGTTTAGGGTTTGATGGGGTACTATGGTTTCATTTATTTCAAAGGGGGCCGAATTATGATCTGATCTTACTAATGAGGACATTACCTGGGGGGATGCAACTCTCCCACGTGTTTGTTAGTACTATGTCAAGGATATTTGAGCCCCTAATGGGAGTGCAGACCAGCTGGTTCAGAGTATTTGCATTGAGAAAGTCCAGGAATCTTTGAGCCTATATGTCAGTGGTCATATATGTTTTCCAGTTTATGGACGGGTAGTTAAAATCACCCATGGGTAGTGTATTGGGCTGAATAGTAAGTGACTCTAGTAACTTCAGGTATGCCGAGTGGTTTCCATAGCTCATGGTTGGGGACCTGTAGCTAACAATGATATGGATGGGGATTTTGCCTATGGTCGGCTAGACAATGAGTAGCTCAAGTGAGTCATGCTGCTAGACCAATCTAGAGGTGTGATTGCTTTTTATGTAAATGCAAACACCTCCTCCTTTTGTTTTTGTCTTTTCAGAGGGTGGTCTGAATATGTGATAGGCATTGTAGCTTTGCACTGCTGGGGTGTTTCCACAACCTTGAACTACATCTCTGTAACTGCACAGATGTCAGCATTCTCCAGGGTAAGGAGAGCTTCCAGGGAGTACAGTTTCTTTTTAAGGCTTTTAGCACTAAGCAGTAGTGCCTTCAGCTTGGCATTAAAATAATTTGTTACATTGCTAGGTCTGTTGATTTGGCACTGCCTAAAAAAGGCACTATGGGGGTGGCTAATGCCTTGGCCAGTATTTGAAAGCCTAATGGTGACAGGTGCAGACCATCTCTGGCAAAGCAGCATGGTCTGTTTATCATGATGTCCCAGGCTGACAAATACTGGATCCCCTTGGAATGACACCAGTAGCTAAGCCGATTATTGAAGTCAATCATTTTCTATTTGCATTGTGGTATCATTCTTCATGAGGGTAGAATGATGCTCAAGGTGAGGCTCATAGTAGCCTGTGACACGTATTCAGAGAGAATAATCATTTTCTATCTTCCTATAATCCAGGGTGGTACATCTCAAGTCATTCACTCCCACATGTTGTGGTTGAGTGACCTGAGTCCCTGCATGATCTGGCAAATCTTGGCCCCTGATAGGCAACTGACTGTAACCCTTTCTTTATCTAACCTAGTGAAGGGGCATCCACATGTCTCACTATAGAGTTCTGTATGACCAAGATGTTTGAATGTGTGGTGTTTCACCTTAGGGGCTTGCTTGTGGAGACACTGTGATGTGTATTTTTATGTGTAGTGGTTGGTGTTGAATAGGTTTTGTTTGCATGTGGTTTCTGAGAGCAGTGTACAGAAGGCATCTGAGTAAGTTACTTGTGATTACCTCCACATATGTGGGTTTATGTGTCGAGACCTTATTTAGTGAGAGAAATGATGTGCTTACGATGACAACCTGTCATTTGATTTGCAGTATGTGAGAGTCATGTCTCAATTTTCATAATGTAACTACTTCTCTCACACACTGTGTTTGTTTGTTTCTGGATTAAGTGGTTGTCAGCATACATGAGACAATTGCTACATTGCTTCAGGATGCCCATGTCCACCCGGCTGGCCACAGAGATAGAAGGAAAGTTCCTATCCATGGTTTCAGTTTTTTTATTTTGGGTTTAATCAGGGAGAAGAGTGGGGAGATTTAACTGGACTGGAATCATAGCACACGGGTGAAGAATGGCTGTTATACTCAGTGTGAACTGCAAGTATCTAACAAGGTGATGCTGCTCTCTGCACAGCTCAAATGCTCCTAGAGCAGCAGAGTGACTGGGGAAGCTTGAAGAGATAGTTATTCTAAGATAAATTTTAACTTGATAGCTAGCATGTGTGTCTATACAGGGCATTGCTGACTACCGCTGTGCATAGAGCAGCTTAGAATAAACACTGGGCTTATACAGAATCAGGAAAACAAGTTTTATAAACAGCAAGGGCTACAAACTAATCAGGAAACCGCACAATCAACTTTCACTCAACAAACTCAGCATCAGCGGCTGCCACACCTGAATGTCTGGTTTATGTTATTATAAAGTTTGTAAGGAATGTAACCTGTAGCTTTTGCCATGAGCTAAATTGTTAACATTTCAGTTAATAATGAAACAGAACACAACTAAAGGAGAAGGTATAGGAGTAAACAAATCCACAGAGTACAATATAAGGTAACAGACAATTAGTCTTTTTACCTTCTTTTTTAAAAATAGCCAGTTATAGTATACATTGACTGCTTCTGCTCTCTAGCACATAACATTCTGTACAAGTACACACAGCATGCAAAATCCCACAGCAGGAGGAGCACAGTAGTAAAGTGCACACTAGATACTTCCTACAATAAGTACCACGGTGCAGTTTATTACTGTAACATTATGTGCACTAGATGTGTACCTGCTGCTCTGCAGCAGAAGACAAACATCAAGGCATTTCAATGGTATGTATGCATGTCTAAGACTGAGAAATAAAGTCTGCAGCTCATAGGCATGCATATGTACTTTTCTTTATCTCTGCATATGTCATTGAAATAGATCTACATAGTGTCTATCTCCTACTGGATGGAATGTTGCAGTATGTTTACTGTGAGTAAAGAGAACAGTGATTGTGGTAACAAGTGTTACAACACCACAGGAGCCTCTGCAACTGGGATTTTTCCTACCAAACAAAACTGTGTTTTTCTGCTACTATTTTGCATTTTGCACTGATATTCTTGCTGAGCTACTGATCAACAGAAAAGGAGGATTGGTCTAGTTAGAAGTACACTGCCAATTGTTAGTATATGGTTCTAATCCCACAAAATATGGGAGCTGGAAACTAAGGCCTGTTATGCACAGTTGTCTTTGTGTTTCTGACTTTTGATCCATCTGTGAAGGGGCGTCATTTGTATGTCTGCTCTGTACACAGAGTACTGTGGCTACACAATGGGATATTACTGAATACACAGTCTTACCTCTCTGTGAAGCAGTCTTTTTGAATCACAGATGGCTTTGGTATGTGCTTTTGCTGTGTACAATCTCTTCTCCGTGTGGCACAAATGTTTATGATAATCATAATGTGTTTTTCAGTAACAATGGCAAAGAATCATATGCATTAGACATGCATAGTTGTTGGCACCATATGCATAATTCTTTATAACAAACTTTACTTATGGACAGAAGCATTTTGTCACATTATCAAAATATTTCAGAAATTCATAACTATCAATATTGATTAGATGGAGATCCATTTTAGATCTCTGTGCTTAGTATGTTAATAATTTTCATGGAAAGTATCTCCCACGCTTGATTTTTTTAATCCCAGATTTGGACTATTATGGAAAAATATTTTTTTCTCCAGTAGAGAACACTTTGTAAAGCACTGACTGAATATAACTATACGCCTGGGTCCTTTCAGTATTTTAGGTTAATTATAGGGAACAGTTGTATAGTTTTCACTCATCCATGTCCTTGCTGCATTGACCTAAACCAGAATGATTACATGATTATTGCAGCAGACATAGATTTACTTCATTTATTTGGAGACTACAGAACATCAGATATATTGATACATGATAACAATAGATATAGATATATGTGTATATGTACACTGCCTCTTTTAGACCATCTTAGCAGAGAAACACCAGCTCCACTGGCACAGAGGTCCAGAGCCCTGTCTGCAACCCAAGTAATCCAAGTCTGATCAGCATCTTGGGCACCTGCTCTGACTGGTGTGGAGCAGGAGAGGAATAAAATGGCTGATGCCTGTTCACCCTTCTTTAGGGAGGGGAGACAGTTTGGTTGTGAGTTGTTGCAGAGTGTTGTCCGTAGTGGACCCAGAGAGCATGGGAAAATTGCTGCCAGGTAAACACGTGGAAGGATCAGAATTCGGGAGGTGTCATTACAGAAGTCTGGCAGTCCCTTGCAGTATTTCAATACACATCCATGTGGGTTTCATGGATGGAAGCCTGCATATCCAGGAAGTGAGGGCAACCCAATAAAACTCCATTCCCACATATAGATGATAGTATCACTCACTACCGGCCCAAACCCACAAACCTCACTTCCAAATGAGCAAATGGCTCAAGTGAACAGAGGGAGGGAGGCTTGATGCTCAACCTGGAACTGCAACAACAACAAAAAAAAAATAGAAACACATTTAACAGAGAAATAAACTGCTATTGTAAAGCAGCATTTTCTCCAGTGTGGAAATAAATCATTTACTCACTAATTACATCCGGCTGCCTTTGAGACAGGCTTACAATTAAAAGCATTGCCTCCTCAATGTCTCTTTCATAAAAATAAGTAATTTAATATTTAAGTATGGTTTAAAGAGCTCTTAAATAAATTCATTTAAAATTGATTGACAGAAACAAATGAAATGATGGCTTTGGGACAATTATATTTTCATGTACAGATACTTATTTGCATTATGTAAGAGTGGCACGTTTTCAGATTGTTATTTATATCATGGTCATATTTTGGTCCTAGTGAAGAAGCAGTTAAAAGATAAAATTACAGTGACCTTTCCCATTTTAGCAGTTTTATCTGCCACTCGTCCGAAGCTCATTATTTCACTGGCACTCTTTCTGGTGTTGTTTCTTCTACTTTCCCCATCTTCAATATTACCTAATTACATTCGGACAAATCCATTTCTAGTAAAACTCTTTGGCTTCCATAGGGTGTTAGAACATTAGATGTTCCTCTGAGTAGCTGGTCCCCATAATCTGAACACCAACTAAGTAGCAGAATACCAGTTTAAAACTACCTTGAAAAAGATACAGAAGTAACACCCCTCATTCTTTGAATCATATGCTAAGTTAAAAAAATAACTTTGAAGATGCTTCACATCTGTCAAATAAAGCTAATCTTCTGAATGTCTGTTTTAACATTACTAGCTAAAAAGACTGTATAGTGTTATCAAAATTATTTTTTGAAGATGATCATGGAAACGTGTTTTAGTATTATTAGAAAAAAATATAGTACATGGTTCCAGTTATGAATAAGGAAGAACATTTGTCATATCTACATGAAACTCAACTTAGCTGTTAGTAAATATACCAAGGAGTTGTCATTATCCAATTGCAGTCAGTGTGTCATTGCATCTTGCTGTCTGAATTTTACAAAATATGACTTTTAACTTGACTCCATATTTCTTTAGGAACTTAATGCTGCCAAAAGGAATTCCAGCAGAAAGACCTTGGGCATCTATTTGTATTAGGATTTATAAGGCTGAGGGTCTTCCCAAAATGAACTCAGGAATTATCTCAAAATTTATAGGAGAAGGCAAAGTCTTCATAGACCCAAAAGTGGTGGTCATATTCAATGGCCAGCAGGTATAATCATTTTTGCTTATAACCATATTTCTTTAGTGCTTCCAGTGTTTTTGCTTCTTTGTGTTGTCATGTACAGTTTCACATTGTTACTGAAAATAATGTCTAAAGTGAATACTATAGCACATAATATTTGAGATGCTTATTGCGATGACCCACCACTGGACCAGTAATCAAGGAGCCTCAATCCATGCCACTGGCAACAGTGGGAGATGTACACTTGGAAGTTAGCAAGTACAAATACACAATATTTCCAAATGCAGCTCTCTGCATCAAGTGAAATTTCCCTTAACATCACACAGAAACCACAGTCAGTCCGGGGCTGCTTTCTCCCTCTTTCTTCAGATCCCAATAAGACTCCCCACTGCCACAGCTATAGAGTTGAGATCTCAGCTGAGTGACTAAGCCAAGACCTTCAGTACCCTCTCTGTCCAAGTGCTTCATGTCCCTACCCAAGTAGCTGACACACGCACACACTCTTTGAGGTTTGATTTACACACACACACCTGGGAAAAGCTTGCACAGGTTTACTAGTTATGCTCCCTTCTGCCCAGACTATAATGTAGTCATTACTGTGACCAGTCACTCCTTATCAGCTACTTTAAAGCCCTTAACATAGGTTGTCCAATCTTACTGTGTAATATTAACACAAATGGTAGTTTGGCCAAGAGCAAGGCTATTAGGAGTGGCCCACACAGTGTCACCCAATAAATATACAAGTACTCTCAAAACTTAAATATCTCTACATAGAGCAGCCACAATAAAATGATTAAATATATTTAATAATAAATAATAAAATAGCAAGACCATACTAAATATATATTCACAGTGACATCAGAGTTCAAAACCACAGGAATATTTAAAACAACATTGCAGGACAATCTCAAATAAATAAATAAAAATATCTAAACTAAGTTTTACTATATTCCTGACTGTATCTAAGAGAATTAGTATTCCCTAGTAATGTACTATTAGAGCAAAGCAGACATGGTAAATGGATCTTCTAATTGTTGTCAGGTTCAAGACACAATACAGAATGCTCTGTCTCACTATGAGACTTCTCAAATTAATATCTAAAATATTAATTCTGGGATAGCTTACAGAATGACATCATTTCTTGTCATCTGACTGCTAGTTCCCTGGCCAAACAACCATCGATGAAGCTGGCAGTATTTAGCATCTACCTGTAAAAATATACTGACAAGGGCTTCTCCTCAGATCTCTGGCAGATGCTGGAAGTCATAAAACAATTGCATTCCTTCATGCATGCTTTCAAGACTAGTAATTACTTCACCCTAACAACAATAGAGAAAGTTTCCTAGTACAGACATTGTGTCTCTTGCTGTACTGAAAACTGAAATATACCAGGGGGAATTCCATAAAACCTACATGGATTAATTTTTTTGTGTAGGCATAGTGGCATAGAGCTTACATGGAAGTAAGCAGCCGTGTGATCCAGTAAACAGAGCAGAGGGGCATGCACGAGTGTGCAAACACAGAAGTGTGTATCACATGCAAATAACCTAATATGCAGGTCAACTGCATGTAAATGAGGGTGCTGGAGTGATCTAGCAAGCAGATAAGCAGTCCTGCAGACCCCCATATTGGTGTCCGAAGTGTACATGGAAAATTTACGTGTACAAGAAATTAAAAAGTGAACGGGCTGTAAAAGTCAAGTAAGAAGGTCAGAAATAGCATAGCAGACACAGATACATATGCGCAAAACTATGCCCTGTGTGTCCAAATAGTAATGGAAAATAATTATTTTTTTAATACCCATATTACATTTGTGTGGCATGCAGCAGTGCTCAAAAATGCCATTATAGCGGTGTACTCTCCAGTCCAACTGGTGAATCTGGGCATTTTGAGGCAATGTTACAACTGCCTTATGTGCATAGACAACCCTTTTCTCCTACCACCAAACACTAATATATGCGAGAGATGCAATTATACAGCCAAACTGGAGGCAAAGCTCTCTCAACCCAAGACTGGAACTGACAGTCAAGAGGAGAAGGGTAATACTTGCAACACACCACCAGTCTCACATAGACCTAATAAACCAGCACCGGCAAATAACACACATGAATACAGGAAAACATACTCGGAGGTTCTAAATAAAAATCTGCAAAAGCAACAGAGACCTCCAAAGCAGACATCCAAGTAATCTCCACACCCCATCACCAACCATGAAACACATACTTCACATAATCAGTGTGCCACGCAATCACAGCCCTTAAGGCAAAATAACATACCCAACACACTACTAATAGGTGACTCTATAGTCAGGCACACTGATGTCCCACTAACTAGGCTGGACAAGAAGAAGGTTACAGTTAGCTGCCTGTTGGGTGCCAGGATCTGTCACATAACACAAGCACTCAGGTCACTCCAGAACAAGTACAAATACGACTTTGCCATTGTTCATGTTGGTGTGAATTACCTCAGATGTACCTCTCTGGACTACATGAAAGGAGACATGGAAGAGCTCTCTGATCATATAGCCCAGGCCGGTATGACCCTCACCCTGAGTAGCATCCTGCCCTCACCAAGAATAATGCCACAGTATAAAGAAAAAAATTATCAATTTCAACAATTGGCTAAGTTTCTGGTGTCATTCAAAGGGGAATCCAGTATCTGTCCGCCTGGGATGACATGCTCGACAAGCCACGTTGCTTCACAAGAGATGGCTTGCACCTGTCACCCTTAGGCTTTTGAATACTGGCCAAGGCTCTTGCCGACCCCATAGTGCCGTTTTTAGGCAAGGCACAAAAGACAAACCCACCACCATAAATAGCACAAGTAACCAAAAACTGAGGGCAATGCTACTCAACACCAGAAGTCTAAACCTCAAAATGCACGCACTCAAGGCACTCCTCAATATGGAGAACATCAACATCTGTGCAGTAACAGAAACCTGGTTTAAGGCTCCTGAGAGCACCCCAGCACTACTAGGCTATAACTCATACCATACCTTTTGGCCACAGAACCAGGACCGAAACACAAAAGGCGGGGCTGTATCCATATTCATCAAGGATACCCACACCTCCAGGTTAGTGGTGCAGCACAATACATCAGAGATCATCCATGTGTAACTAACAACGGGCAAAACTGCAATCCAAATTGTAGCTTGTTACAGATCACCCACCATGACCCAGGACCCTCATTCCACATTTCTGGAGACATTGGGAAATATGAAGGTCCTACCAAACACCCTGATACTGGGTGATTTTAATTACCCAAACATAAACTGGGAGAACTACTCAAGTGCTAACTCCCTTGCCCAACGCTTCCTAGAATTTATAAACTCGAATGCCCTAGATCAACTGGTCAACACCCCCACCAGAGGGAACAACATATTGGACCTGGTAATCACCAACATGGGTGACCGGTGTTCCACACCAGAGGTCAACCCCTCACTGGTTAGATCAGACCATAGACTAATTACTCTGGATAGCCACATTCCACCCCACCCCCAATCAAGGAAACCACCATGAAAAACTTTTCAAAAGCAAACTTCACAGTACTTAAGACTGAGGTGGAAAGGTTCACAGCCCCCATGCTAAAGGACAATGCTGTCCAAGCTGCCGAAACCTTTACAAAGGCACTCTATGAACATCTGCAGGAATGCATGGATCATGCTATCCCAAGTAAAACCAAGACTCACTCCTCCAAGACAAGGAAACCAGTCTGGTGGACTCTTGCCATAAACAAGCTATACAACAGAAGGAGGAAATTAGTACAGAACTAGTAGAGAAAAGAGTTAAATCCCAAGAAGGAAAGACATCCCTGATCAGTATCAGCAAGAAACTATGATCCCTCATTAAATCATCCAAGGCTAGTTTCGAAAGAAAAAAATTGCCAGTGACTCCAAAGATAACCACAAAGCATTCTTTAGCTATGTCAAGAACCTAAGTGGAAACTCTCAGATCTGCTCTAAGTTAGTGCAGAATGGCACAAAATACACTGAACCGACTGATATTGCCAACATTCTGGCAGACAGGTTTAGTGAAAACCTCACCCCCCTCTCACCCCCTAAAGGGCTCATAACCATACCATAAGAATGTAGGGGCCCATCAATCACCGACACACAGGCTAAACAGCCCTATTCAAAGCCAAAAACACAGCTTCAATGGGACCGGACGGTGGTCCAGGCCATGTCTTACAAGAGCTCCAAAATGAACTAACCCCTCACCTAAACACACTGTTCAAACTCAGCCTCTCTACAGGCTACATACCGATACAGTGACACACAGCAAAATTTATCCCACTCCACAAAGTGGAGCCACAACAGACCCCGGGAACTATCGCACTATAAGCCTGACTAGCCTGGTCTGCAAGGCTATGGAGTGCATCATCATGGAACTCATTAACAGAGACATTGGGAACCTCCAAACCTTGGACCCTACCCAGTTTGGCGTTGTTAAGGGCAGATCATGCCTCCTAAACCTGGTGGATTTCTTTGAGACAGTTATCAAGGCATTAGATGAGGGAAAGGAGGTCCACACGGCCTACCTAGACCTCACACAGACTTTTGACACCATTCCCCATTCTAGTATTATAGACAAGCTCACCAGCTTGAATATAAACCCCTACGACACGAGATGGGTTGCCAACTGGCTCATGGATAGAACCCACATGGTGAAAGTTGCAGGCTCTACGTCCGACTCTAAACCAGTTACAAGTGGCATCCCCCAGGGCTCAGTCCTAGGACCCCTCCTGCTCGGTATATACTTCTCAGAGGTACAGGCAAGCATAGGAGGACTGTGGCTGACCAACTTCGCAGACGACTGCAAACTAGGGGCCATAATTGATTCTCCAGTTGATACAGACACCCTTCAGAAGGGTTTCACTAAGATGGATACCTGGTGTCAAAATCATGGCCTCAAGCTAAATGCCAAAAAGTACATAGTCATCCCCTTTGGAAAAAATAAAGTACCCATGAACTACCACATAGGTGGTAGTCCCCTAAATACAGAAAATATAATAAGGGATCTGGGAACCCAAGTGGATAGTAATCTCTTCTTTGATAATCATATTGCCAAGGTGGTTAGAAAATCCTTCTATGTGGCCCACCTAATCACAAAAGCGTTCGCATCTAGAACAAAAGAGGTTATTGTGCCTCTCTACTCATCACTCATTAGACCCATCATAGAATACAACACCTCATTTGGGATGTACCTTACAAGACACCTGCAACAGCTGGAAAGACCACAAAAGTACCTCACCAAGAGGATTACTGGCCTCAAACAAATGCCCTATGCAGCCTGACTCAAAAAACTCCAGCTGTACTCGGTTGCATACCGCTTACTCAGAGGTGATCTCTGCCTGACATACAAGGCCATGTCGAACTCAGAATTGATGGACATGCTCCACCTAAAAAAAACAAATCCCGGAGAGCCACACACTCTAGAGATATAAACTTCACCACAACGATAAATAGGACATGCTGGAGGGATATATTCCTGTCACAGTGACTCCCCATGCTTTGGAACAGGATTCCAATATACATCAGGCAAGGCCCCCACTAACACTCTTCAAGAGAAACCTTGACGGGTGGATGGGAAATAGAAAATTTACCCGTGGGATCACTGCAGTGGCTCTGCTGGACAGTGGCGCAGGGAACTAATGGCTCTGCTCGACAGAGGCACAGGGAACTAATCTAAGGGGGAGGCGAAAGCCAACACATTCTGGCTAGGCTTATAAATGCCCTTGGGCAGATGGCCTAGTACTTACCTATGAAAAATATGAACTTATTATGCAAAAAAATATTGAAAAGTGAAAAAATGGAAAACAATAAATATATGACAATAATGCATTATAGGGCCTTACATGAAGTATGTACAATGGTAGATTTCTGTGGTTGCTTAAGAGACAGGCCCTGGGATAGTGTAGTATCCAGGTTGTGTAAACAGATCTGTATGCAAATGAGCTGGGGTTACTGAATATAAAAAGTGGGTTTCCATACCTGCAGATAAAATCTGTTTAACCTCAGAATCATGTTGGTGCCCACAGGAAAGTTAACTGACATCAAAAGGGGGTGTGTCAGTATCTGTTTAAGCAGACTGGAGCTCAGCGGCACCCATTTGCATGGTGCACTGCTCAGTTGAGCAGGGGGGGGGTGTCCATTACTGCTAAACTTTGTTTAGCTGGTTAAAGCATGTTTGCTCAGTGTGCCACTTTGCTGAGCGTGCCCGTCCATAGGGGTGTGTCTATTGACTGCTGAGCATTGTTTATACCTGCGGTGTGGGTTAGCAGGGAAGGCAGTTAAAAAAAACAGAAAGTTGCCTAGGAAAGCCAATCATGTATAAATTACTGATGACCCCTGTTCCACTTAAACTGCACCATTTAAACCCATCAATGATGTACTTGGCATGTGGAATGCATCACAGCCAGTCACACAGGCTGCATCTGCAGCAGAGCACAATAAAGTATGCATACACCCAAAAATCTGATTTTTTCCTCCATACTCTTTACCATTGGAGTACAGACTTGGGAATTTTAATTGAGAGAATGCTAGGGGCTGCTTCAGGTCTGCTGCATCTGTATGTGCTAGATGCTGAGGTCAGTGCTGATGCTACTGCTGCTGACAATAGGCCTAGACCAAGAAGGAGAAAAGTGTTTAGGCCCAGGGTAACCTCCCAGGAGCTACATGAGCTTGAGATTGTAGAGTGCTACAGGGTATACAGGGACATTCTACAAGAACTCACCGAGCTCTGCTGCCCTCAACTCAGACCCAGAGGCAACAGAGAGGAACCCATCCCAGTGGAAATAAAGGTATGTGTAGCCCTTAGAGTACTAGCTACAGGTACTTTTCAAAGACTTACTGGGGACATGATGGGGGTCTCACAGGCATCAGCATCCAGAGTACTCCACCAGTTCCTGGCTGCCATGCAAACACATGGTAGTGAGCACATTTATTTACCCCACACCCCTGAGGAGACAGCCAGCAGTATGTATCTCTTCTACTGTGTAGCATACTACCCTGAGGTACTGGGTGCCATAGACTCTACTCTTGTACACTTCAAAGCACCGGCTGGTGAGGATGGTAGAGTCTACAACAACTGCAAGGAGTATAACTCCATCAACTGCCAAATTGTGTGCATTGCCTAGGGCATTATCATGAATGTGTGTGCTGGCAGCCCTGCCAGTTATCACGACTCCCATATCTGGCGTGCATCACAGCTGTACCACATGTTTGCCAGGGGGGACATCCCATATGGTCATCTACTGGGGGATGTTGGCTACACACCGGAACTGTGGAGGATGACACCCATCAGAAATGCACACACACACCTACTGAAGAATGCCATAATGAGGCACACACACAAACTAGGAACATCACAGAGCATGTGTTTGGGATGCTCAAGTCACAGTTCCAGTGCCTCAGTATATCTGGTGGAGCTCTGCAGCAGTGTCCAGCCACATGTGCACAGATGTTCACAGTATGTGCCACGCTACACAATATGATCCTGTGGAAACAGCTACACCAGGATCATCACATGGAAAGGACACACAGCCCCCCCACCAGTGCCTAGGCCTCCACAGCCACACCACACAGGGGGAACTCAGAGGAGGAACCCACTGAGGCTGTCCCTGAGGCAGACATAGGCATGCCCAGTATGCCCTGGCCTTGGCAAAGAGGCAATGCACAGCACATGCACTGACAACCTAACATCCTAAGGACTGACACCTTACTCAACTCATATACATAGTAAAAAGGATACCAGCCACACCACACAACATGTACCTTACCATGTATTGGCTGTGTACTGCATGCATCAGAGTCATCCCTAAAACACAGGTATCCCAACTGCCCCATTCACAAGATAAGTCACTCTCCTTTACAACAAATGTATGGGGTACTAGACTAAGGCAGCATATGTATGGGTCTGCTGTATGTATGCATGGGAATAGAGTGTACTAGTGGGCTACTTGCAGAAAACTAACAGCTATGT
The DNA here is from genome assembly GCF_019279795.1 of Protopterus annectens. Lineage (NCBI taxonomy): Eukaryota > Metazoa > Chordata > Ceratodontiformes > Protopteridae > Protopterus > Protopterus annectens. Next base: position 82,115,940 of record NC_056732.1, on the reverse strand, counting down.
GGGGCAACAGGTACTCTGTCCATTACTGAGTGCCCCATAATATACATTAGGCCACATGGCTGAAAAACCCATTGCAGTATACAAGGGAAATGCCAAATAGCGGGGTCATAGGACAGAAGCATGACTGTCAATGCCAGAGTCCCCTACCCCAACACATCAGTGTTCCCATACAACTGCAGTAACAGTATGTTTGCAAGGATATATCAGCAGACCACACAAACCCAGGGCTGTCCCAAAGAACCTGGCTACATGTTCTATTTTCCACACTACACAGGGGTCAAACTGTATGTTTGTCTGTTGTTGATAGTGTGAGGAATTAAACCTCACTTTCTGGTGGCTTGTGTGGCTCACTGAGCTAAGTACGTAAGCATGGTTGATGGTGTTAATGGTTTGAAACTGGCTACACCTACAACTTTTGCATGTGAGGAACTCGTATGGTAGGACTCCCACAGACTGTCAATATTCCACAATTTGTTACTGCAAGAAAGCTGGACAAAGCCAGAGATAATCAAGGGACAGAGGACCAAACATAGAGACATTATACATGCTCTGAGTAACCTAGAATGTGGCTAGTACAGCAGGTTGCAGCAGGTCAGAGTAGCAGCAGGATGTAAAGGCCATCACTTAACTGTGTCAGTACTTGCAACAATTCAGTGGGTGCCATTTAGGAGTATATTACTGGAAAAACACAACTGTATGAGGAACAGAGCAGACATATGGGGCAGAATGCTGGACATCCGGCAAAAACATGTACAGTGAGAGGTGTGAAGACTGTCACCCTGTGTGGGGTACTACATCATGTAACCCAGTCACATCATACCTACAACCACTTAGAGTAAGAAATCTGGACAAAGTCATGAACAATAGTGGGACAAAGGCACAAATATAAAGAGAAGGATTAACTACTGTCCAGACAAATGTAGAAAGTTCAGAGAATAACAGGTCATGTATTGGCATGAGTTTCCTGGTCTGTATGGAGTCAGTAACTCAGATGTCTGTCATCATTTCCTAACATCACTCTATAATGATTTGCCACTAATGTACCAAAAACCAACAATGCTATGTAAAACATACCATACATATGATGCAAAACTCTGTACAGTCTATTACAATCTGTACAATTGATAGGTATGAGTCATATATTATGTTCAGCACACAGCTGGGGAATCTCTTGGACAAAATATCAGGGAGGTGCTGGACTGTTGAATCAGGTGCAGCAGCCAATTGACTGCAGAACACAACTGCCTGGAGTCACCTTGTAAGTACTGACAGTCACACTGGGCATGCTCCTACACTTAGCTAACTTGAGCCTGCATCTGTTGCCTCATCTGCCTAAAGAACTGAGATGTGAAAATATGCCTGTGCATACAGACAGCTATGTACATGTATCTGACTCTCCCTATCCCCCTCACACATGATTACCCTATCTATCAGTATGTGGCACACACAGACTTATATATATATATATATATATATATATATATATATATATATATAAATATATATATATATATATATATATATATATATATATATATATATATAGGTGTGTGTGTGTGTGTAACATATCTATCTATCTATATATATATATATATATATATATATATATATATATATATATATATATATATATATATATATATATATAAATATATATACATATATATATATATATAGAGAGAGAGGTACACAAAGGTGTAGAGTGAGTTAGACCCTCCACATATATCTATATAGCACAGTTATATAATGGACACACACAGCTTCAGTTAAATTGACATTCCTGTTATATATCTATCTATCTATACAAGTGTATTTGTGAGTGGGGATGTACAAATGTCCACACTTACATGCAGAATGCTGGGGTTATCTGCACCAACACACACAACAGTTGTCTGATTGTAACAACCAAGGCCGCATAATGACATAATCCACCCAACCACAGAATCCTGAGCCTGTGGAATATCACCCTGTAGACAGACAACAGTGAGCAGGTGACATAGTGTGCAATGGCTTCAAAGCAGGACATAGACAGGCCATATAGTCACATGGCCAATTGTCCACCTAAACCACCCAAACTGCAACCGGACATGGCAATACTGGTAACTGTACACACATAGCAGGGGTATTAACTGGTACCCCACTGCTAGGACAATTGATACAATAACAACATAAAGCAGGTTCACTCTGCAGGCCACACATGCTGTGTTATACATGGCCACTTTGTGTAGTCCACAAATACTGTAAAACAGATGTAACCAGTGGTGCATGCAATAAGTACTGCAAACTGTAGTGTGTAATAGTAGGTAGGTGGGGCTTCTAATCTCATATCAGCCACTGTGTAGATATTTTACTTACAGCAGTACAGACATGCCCATCTGACCTATGTGTGTGCAATGGTTAATCATTTTATGGCCCTGTGACTATCGTTCTCCTCAATATTGGCCTCCCTGTCAACACCTGCTGATGTCATCTACCTTAACAGCACTGGCTGTCAATCAAATGTCAGATAAGCTCTGTGGCACATGTGATGAGTACTTAGTACTATAGTGTATATTAATAGATAGGTAGGGGTTCTAATCTTGCAACAGGCAAGTGTGTGTGTATATAAATATATCCCCTTACAGCAGTGTACACATGCCTGTATTGCCTTATCTCTGTGCAATGGTTATACATTTTAAGGTCATGTGACTACCCACCAGCCTCCCCATTATCCTCCTTTACAAGGCCCGCTTAGCTCCACACAAACCTGTGCTAAAAATAAAAAAAGAAAAGAAAAAGGGTGCGATAGGACAGTGGTGAAATGGGGCAAGCAGGGGGGAAAATACTGAAAGGCAGATTAGAATGTGCAGGAGGGGTGTAGGAAAGGACCGTTGCTCTCCATTTCTTGTACAGCAACAGCTGTGCATTTTTACAGATTTTGCACATGGATTTGGGCCCAAACACCCTAGACAGAGGGGTGAGGTCAACAGAAATGTGTTGTCAAGCCAATTGGAACTAATTAGTTGTGTCCAGTGGACAAGTGTGTGAAATGGAGAAGTATGTATGAGGCGATATTTTTTTGTGGGACAGGTGCACTTTTTTTTAAGGAGAGAGTGGAATGGGAAAGGGATGTAGGTATATGTGCGGAGGTAAGTTGGGTAGGAGAGGTTGCATTTGCAGAAGGACAAGATAGACAAGACAGCATACAGGGGCTGTGTGTGACAAATGAGGAGGTAAACATCTTGGATGGATTGGATGTTGTGGAATCAGAAGTGTATGTGCCTCCAGATGGCAGCAGCATGACTGAGATCCCCACCCATGGGTAGTCAACACTGTTTGTTCACTGCAACAAGGTGGCTGTGCTGGAGGCTGGGCACTGGGGTCCTCAGACCCCATCAGGTTGTCCAGTCTGCCCTCAATCCGGCACAGGCGTTGTTCATAACTCTTATGCACAATCCTGTGCACCATATGCAGTAGGTGATCCTATGTGACTACCACCCCTCTGCCACCACTCCCAGGGGGGACAGGCCCTATCCCCTGAGGCAGTTCCACCCAAGGGTGGTGCAGGGCCAGCAGATGGGGCACCACCAGCCTGGGTCCCAGATGAGCTGGTAACCAGTGCCACAGCCAGATGAGGTAGGATAGGTGGATCAGCCAGAACCGGCCTACCCTGTCGTGCTGTGGTGAGAGCAGTATAGCAATGTGTATAGGTTAGTTATGAACAAAACATGTTTTAGTAATAACAGCATGCCAGAACATCAGTAATAACCCAATCAATTTCAATGCATATTATAAGGAACACAACAATAAATAACGTAACAGTCAGTATATGAACAGCATGTCAGTAACAGTTATGGCATAAGGCCAACAATATAGGTAATTTAACAAGATATGTTACTATGCAACCATTGTAATACATAGCAATAATAACATACATGCCCAAAATAATGTTTATTGCAGAACATATGTTAATAGCAAACCATAACCAATGAATAACAATTGTAAATATATATTAAGATAAGGGGTGGAAGGAGAGAGCAATATAGTCCATTAATACCATTATAAGCTGTATAGTTGACAACACTACTACTATCTACTCTACAGGTCTGTCCGTTCTTTATGTGTATAGGTGCCCTATAACTGCTGTAGCACTTACATACCTCTCAAGCTCTCTGCATGAGAAATATACACAGTTCTGTGAGACACCTGTCATTCTGCAACACTACCACCAGTCTAACATCATGCAACAAAGATAAACAATCTTTGATGTGTACTCGAACACATGCCAGGCTACAACACCTGTCATGGACCACAATACCTGGCGTGGCATAACACTATCACACTACAAAACTACATGTAAAGTAATCTAGTCACCCTGTGCATCAGACACATATTTGCATGTCGCTACATTGATGGCATGGATGGCAGGGATGTGACACAGGTATCGTCGCATGCATAAGGTGTAGTGTGGAGTGTCAGAGGCCTAAGCTGTGCCAAACAGTTGACAGCATGTGTGTGTGAGTCAGGAAGGGGTGCTGATTAGCTGGGTCATGGAGAGGTGTTGTGTGTGTCTGTTGGTGACCTGCATGTGACAGTGATGTTTGAGTGTGTGCATGCACACAGTCAAGCTCAGTGCTAGCCCTACATGTGTGTATGTTGGACAGCTATGGACTGTACATGGCATAGTGGACAGTTCACCGTCTCTGGTCATGAACAAGGGAACTGGCTGTGCCAGGAGTGTCACTGGCACCACCATGCCCAGGGTCAGATGTGGTGTTAGTAGCTGACGGTGACTGATGTCTGCTGGGCCCATGTCCCCCATGGGACCACCAAGGACTACGTGCCCATGGTCTGCCACATCATGGTGTGGACACCACACTCCCTTCTGTATTGCTGGAGGTACTACCACTATGGGAGCATGACTGTGCAAGGCCATGTTGACTGTCAGCAGATGGTGTTGCTGACCTATGTCCACATGTCCAGTGCCCTACTGCAAACAGATGTTCCAGCACAGAAAATGTGCGGAGAAAGACTGACGCTGTCTCAGCCCACCGTATGTCTACCAAATCAATGAAATGATCCATGGTGTCATCAATGTGGTGGAGGCAGTCATGTTTGTCAGATTGTGCTGCATCCATAATCCTGAGCATCCATCTGGTGTTGCATTTGGAGCACGCTTGTGCCTCCATTATGGACTGAAACATGCAGCTAGTGACCCGTGATGTGACAACTGTGACAGGTGGTGGATGGGCACCCCTCTCAATCTGCCTATGTCAGACCTCACCAGCTGTCTGGCTATGGCCAGTGTCTACACTCACTGATGCCATAATTGCCACACTCTCCTATTTGATGTCACCACACTCTGACTGCTCAATATCTGTGGCCTGAGGGGACTGGGTATGTGTGGGCATACTGACTGTCTGTGGGGACAATGGGGGAAGAAGTGGGATGTCAACCCCTAGGACAGATTCAGTCAACAACCCACCCTGTTCCTCACTATGGCCACCATCATCATCAAAGTCCAATGAGACACTGACATCAGGTTGTGAGGGGGGACAGACTGCAACTTCCACATTAACCTGTAAGGAGGAAGACAAAATAAGTACATTACTACCTACACTATTATGTATGGTAATCCACACACACATATACTCACACACACACACACACACACACACACACACACACACACACACACACACACACACACACACGTGAGGACATACAACTGCATTACACATACCACATCTTATTTCTGATCCCATGTACAACACACAACATACACAGACAAGACAGACCCTTTATTTCCTGCACTGCAGCTACATCTGGTTAATTTTGCCAGTACTATACACCTGTGAGATAAGCAATATGTCAATGTATCTGATAGATCTACCCCTAAAACACAGTACACTCTTCTTGACCATACTATGCAAGTTATAGTATCACAGTCTCAGGTATGTACCATCTCCTCCATATTGTGTGTGAACAAGGATTTGTAAGTGATTGCCTCCTGTATAGCAGGCCGCACAGTCCTTTTCAAAAATAAGTGCAAATGTGTTACTGTTCCTGCAAATACACAACTGTGATTACCCATTAAATGCACTTCAGTTAACCCCTCTGAAATTGAACATACAACTATTGTACTCTGGCTAAGCATGACAGCTGTGCCTAAGGCAAAATAACAGCCCTCAACATTCTTAGGGTATATATGATCTGTAAAACAACACTATCACACTTACCAGGTACAGGGCATCGGACTCTGGCCACACCTTATTGAGCTATGAAAATGTGAGGGAGAGGTATTGTCAGCAACACCAAATGTTACATTGTTACAGGGTAATAGGTGCGTATATTCACATGTACAGTGGCTAATGTGATACTGCCTACATTGCTGACATTCTCAGTATGTGTGCACCACTGTGCACAAACACCAAAGCCCCTCCCCAATGCAGATAGACCTGACACCCATACACTGGTATGTAGAGGCTGCCACAATGACTGATACAGTATTATAGTAATGAAGACAGGAAGCTTACCTGGATGCTCCTCTGATGTGGATGCTGTGGCACCCACCTCCAGGATATATGGAGTGATCGATGCTTGGAAGCTGGTGGTTGATGCCAGGTTTGCTAGGAATTCCTCAGTGACTGACAGTGGTTGTTCTGTTGCAGGTCCTCCACCAGTGGCAGCATGATCCCTGGCCAAAGAAGCTGCCCTTTGATGTGCGGCATTGACCATATCTGTGACCCTGTGGCAGACCTGCTCATATGTCCTGTCCTGATGCCCACTGTCAATAACCACCCTGACAAGTTCACCCCACAATGCTGCACATTGTTCATGATGTTGGCAACTCCTGGACAGCAGAATGTTATGATGCAGTCTGAGGCCATCCAGGATAACATTATTTTCAGTGGCAGTAAATGGCGGGTGCCTCCTTTGATATATCCTTCCTGAAAGATAACAAAAGGAGAACACATCACAGGACCAGATACATGGACATCCACTATGTACAGACTCTGCACAAACAAAATGGCCTGCACTATCCACTGCTACCTCCCACATCATACCCCGCAGTCTATCAACACACTACATGTGTGCCTACCACCAACATAGTAGCGATAGAGGTTATGTCCCTGTGTGCTGTGACAGAGTCTGCTGTATGTCTCCACACCCATCAATGCTGTATACTGTGGTGTGTCCCCTATGGGCAAAGTCCCACTACTATGTCACACAGCCACTATTAGACAAATAGGTGTGTGTTTATTACAACTATATGGGGACAGTCCAGCAACAGCAGTGTGCCATAATGACAGACAGCAATACAAACCTGCTGTACTGTATCTTCCCTCTAGGCATCATACCTCTCCAGTACACAGATGTTTGCAGAATGCGTATGTGTGCCTGATATATGTGGTCCTTTTGGCATAAACTTGTGGATGTCTGACCAATGGTTGGCCAATAATTGATGGTTGTTGTTATAATATAGAGAATCTGGCTGTCACATGCCAGACCCCTCAGGAAACACTTTTATGCTATAGCAATATCTGTCAGTCTATTCATAGTCTTACTTTGTATGATGAATATGTACACTCAGTCACTGAGTTCGGGCCTGTGTCCCCCCACTACTAATGGCTATGACCTGAATTCCTGCTGTAGGGTGTTGACAGATATGTTAGCCATAGCTCCCAAGCAATGAGGTACAAATGTCAACAAAACAGTGACCTAGCCAGAGTACATCAGGGACAGTCAGGGACACCTTTGCAATGTCTTAACTATTTCTGTGTGACATTCATAGGCTGAGAGGAGCTGAATAACAATACATCATGTGATATTACAGCTGTGTCCACCCTTATTTACTTTCAATATGTTTAATTCATAATCCACTAGCTTTCATACAGGAGCCAACCATTGTAGGAGGGAGTAAGAGGGCCAGAGCTGTGATTTGATTCAAAGCAGGTATAGTTGTGAGGCATGCCTGTATCTGTTGGATGATAGAGTATCACCAACATGTCATTCCTTTACATGTACTACAGGCCTACTGTTGTAATCCCTGTTCCCCATACCTTCATCCTCCTATCTGTGTCCCATTATATGGGGGCATGTATTACATACCTGGAAGAGTGATGTAATCCTTTTGTGAGCAAATCCTCAGCAAACAGCTTGCTAAATTGTAATCTGTCTTGGTAGAGCAACATACAGACCTGTTCCCTATAGGCAGTTGATAGCCTTTTATAGGTAATGCTTATTAACAGGTAATTGCCTGTGCACCAATCTATGGCTCAGACTTGCTAATTGCATCCAGTACAGCTGGGATGTACTTTCATTAGCCAATGACATGGCACCACAGTGCAACTTTTAAGACCTTCATGTAACAAATACTGTCCACTGTTGAGATTTATGAAGTATGTCCACAGTTTTGCATGCTATGTTTGGCCATTGTCTCATGACATTGTGATTTTTCTGGCAGATCAGTGTTAAGCATTGCTATTCTATTAGCTCACTATCTTTGTAGGGGCAAAATGTGAAACATGCCCCTGTCTCTGGACCTTTGCCCCCTCCCCACCCTTTATGTATGGTTTTGTCTGGATCCCTTGTTCTAGGGAGTTGTGAGGTATGGTAGGTCTGTAACAGGTAGCTTAACATACAGCTGCATATGTTGCAGGCTGCAGCTGCTGCTGAAGCCTAGGACACATGGGGGGAGTGTGAACACTTTGGAGGACAGCAAGCTGTATGTGTAACTGAGGCAGCAGGGTCAGCTCTGTCATTAAAGCAGAGCCAGGGTAAGGGTACCCTTTACAGTCCACTCAAGGCATGTGCTTAAGGTCTATATTTTATGTAACAGTTCCAGTCACAGAGAAGTAGGCAACATATAGTTAGGCTATATGAATATGTGCAGTGTGTCCCTACCTACAGACCTTTGACTTGCAAACATGGGCAGCACTTAATTCAGTAGCAGCAACCTGTGTGGGTTAAAATTGTATGACTTTGTCATTACTTGCTGTATTCACAACAATATAATTGAAATGCAACACATTGGATTCAAATCCAGGATTGTGGGTGGCAAAATGTACTGCATGAAAGGTAATTAACAGACTGAGCTACTGGCTCAGTGCTTTAGCATGTGTATTTGCAATATATGTGTGCATACATACAGTGCATCCATCATTAAGTGCATGGCTTTCAAAGGCAGTTGTTGTGCAGCAGGCTCCCAATTGTAGACATATATACTTTCCCATTGCTGCCTTAGCAGGTGTGTTTAAAGGTATTGCTGGTAAAGGGAACAATTATCTGCTATCATACCTCTCAACCTCTTAGAGCAAAAACTCTGGACAAAGCCATGAATAAAAGTGGGACAAAGGCCCAAAAATAGGGAGAATCTTTAAATATTGCTCTTACAAATTTAGAATGTTGATAGAATAGCAGGATTTTCATTAGCATGAGTTTTCTGAAGGGTATGAAGTGTGACACTCAAATGTCTGTTGTGATTTTTTTTAACCTCAGTCTTAAATGACTTAACACTACTTTGGCAGAAACATATGTTCTATGAAAACCGGGCCACAAATAGTGGGAAAAACTCTGGACATTCTGCAACAATCTGTACAATTGACAGGTATACATGCTATCGCAGGCCTCACATACATCCATTATTATTTATTTGGCTGTGTACTGGTGTAGTATTTGCATCATTGTCCCAAGTACACTCCCATTTTTCCCATTATATGTACTTGCAGTCTGTCAGTGGCAATCAGTATATGTAGCTGAAAACAGCTGCTTTAACTCAGAGCTGAGTGGCTTAGTGGACTAATGCACTGCACTATGCTGTAGTTGACAGGGGCCTGGGTTCAAGATGTGGCAGGGGTGATTATTTTGCAGATACGCCTAACACTGTCAGAAACACATAAGATCATTAAGGCACTTTTGAGCACATTTAAGTAGGTTTGCCTGGCACACCGCTTAGCTCCACATAAACCTGTGGGAAAAATAAAAAAAGAAAAGAAAAAGGGTGAGATAGAACACTGGTGATATGTGGCAAACAGGGGGGAAAAATACTGAAAGTTAGATAGGGATGTACAGGAGGGGTGTAGGAAAGGACCATTGCTCTCCATTTCTTGTACAGCAACAGCTGTGCATTTTTACAAATTTTGCACATGGATTTGGGCCCTCACACCCTAGACAGAGGGGTGAGGACAACAGAAATGTGTTGTCAAGCCAATTAGAACTAATTAGTTGTGTCCAGTGGACAAGTGTGTGAAATGGAGACGTATGTATGAGGCGATTTTTTTTTTGTGGGACAGGTGCACTTTTTTTTTTTTTTTTTTTTTAAGGAGAGAGTGGAATGTTGGGAAAGGGATGTAGGTACATGTGGGAAGGTAAGTTGGGTAGGAGAGGTTGCATTTGCAGAAAGACAAGATAGACAAGACAGCATACAGGGACAGGGTGTGACAAACGAGGTGTAAACATCTTGGATGGGGAGGGTGTTGTGGAATCAGAAGTGTATGTGCCTCCAGATGGCAGCAGCATGACTGAGATCCCCACCCATGGGTAGTCAACACTGCTTGTTCACTGCACCAACGTGGCTGTGCTGGAGGCTGGGCACTGGGGTCCTCAGACCCCATCAGGTTGTCCAGTCTGCCCTCAATCCAGCACAGGTGTTGTTCATAACTCTTATGCACAATCCTGTGCACCATATGCAGTAGGTGATCCTAGGTGACTACCGCCCTTCTGCCACCACTCCCAGAGGGGACAGGCCCTATCCCTGAGGCAGTTCCACCCAAGGGTGGTGCAGGGCCAGCAGATGGGGCACCACCAGCCTGGGTACCAGATGCACTGGGACCCAGTGCCACAGCCAGCTGAAGTAGGGTAGGTGGATCAGCAGGAACTGGCCTACCCTGCCATGCTGTAGTGAGAGTAGTATAGCAATGCGTATAGGTTAGTTACAAACAAAACATTTTGTTAGTAATAACAGCATGCCAGAACATTGGTAATAACTCAATCAATTTCAATGCATATTATAAGGAACACAACAATAAACAATGTAACAGTCAGTATATGAACAGCATGTCAGTAACAGTTATGGCATAAGGCCAACAATATAAGTAATTTAACAAGATATGTTACTATGCAAACATTGTAATACATAGCAATAATAACATACATGCCCAAAATAATGTTTATTGCAGAACATATGTTAATAGCAAACCATAACCAATGAATAACAATTGTAAATATATATGAAGATAAGGGGTGGAAGGAGAGAGCAATATAGTCCATTAATACCATTATAAGCTATATAGTTGATATCACTACTACTATCTACTCTACAGGTCTGTACTTTCTTTAAGTGTATAGGTGCCCTATAACTGCTGTAGCACTTACATACCTCTCAAGCTCTCTGCATCAGACAGCGTGGGCCAGGCAGTTATACCTGCAGGTGCACAACTACACAGAACACTTGCACATCAGATGGACCTAAATATCTACCAAGGTATTCTGTGTGCTGAGGTTTTGTTTCTTTGATTTTGACATCCATCATATTGGTAATACATCGGTGGCAGAGGGATTACCAACAGTAATTACATTCCGTGAGAGTGTGACACTTGAGAGACATGTATGTGTACGTTACAAAGAGTAAACAATTATCCAGCCTTGCTTGGCAGGCATGGGGATAGAAACCTGTAGCAGTGACTGGACATGCATGTACATTAGATGTCCTAATTGCTGCAACATTTGAAAGTTACTTGAGGCATACAGCCATAGCAGCATTACACACTTTACTTCTTTATTTCATTTTAACAGTTGTACTTATTTCCTTCAGTTTCTGTACTATTATCACATTCCTGGTACTGAGTTTAACAGTGTGTGACATCTGTCCACATGATTATTTACACATAAAATATACGCTGCCTCAACCATTTACTTGTAGGTCCTGTGGAGAGAATGATATTTGTTATCAATACATGACTAATATTATACTATTTTTGGCATGTATGGGGGTAAAAACCAATAGCAGTGACTGCAGAGGACATGTACAATTGACTGCAGCAGCATGTCAGAGCCACTCCAGGCATGCAGCCATACCAAGATTACACATTTTATTTCTTATTTAATTTTATTAAAACATTTGTACTTATTTCCTTTATTGAAGGCAGTATTATCACATGCCTGGAACTGAGTTTAACAATTTGTGACATCTGTACACGCAATTATATACACATAATATGGGCTACATCATCCATTTACCTGCAGTTCCTGTGGAGAGAAAATTTGTTATCATTACATGTTGAAGGTTGTGTGTCAGAGCTGGCAACTCGGCACGTAAAAATCTACTGCCAATCATTAGAGGACCGGAGTTCTGCTGTGGCGATCCCTAACCGGGAAAAGCCGAAACACACAACAACAACAACAACATTACATAACTGATTCAGTACTATTTATTCATATATGCTACTGGATTTGAACCCTGGTCTGTGTATGCCAAAATGTACTTCATACAGAGCATTTAACAAACTGAGCTGCTGAGTCACTGCTGATTAATGATTGACTGATATTTGCCTAGAGCTCACCTAGAAACAAAACAAGACCTGTTAATAGTTATACATTTTTATAGTAGACTGTATTGACAGATGGATAACCATGCATGCAATTTCTGCATGACAGAGATACTAGGTAACCTATACATTACTACACAGAATGCAGGTGTACACGCTATATTGTTAGTGGGTGGAAATATCTGTGAAGTGTACACACCATATCAGATTATTGGGTTGGCAATCTTACCCATATACATTTGCAGACAGTATATATTGCAACTTCCAGCTATTACACTCCTATACTTGCCTGCAGCACCATACTTCAGAGCCTGAATGCATATAAGTGAAATGCAATGGTTAACACAAGACAGTCCTGATATATACAACATAACATAAGCTTTCTTGCTATAGTGTCATGTGTTATTGCAGAACAGGTATAATAATTAATTTGTAGTAAAATGGCTGTGACTCTACACTTATTTCACAACACTTTATATGAGATATACCTTGAGACAGGGACTGATGTTGTTTTGTGCTGTTCTTCAAGAACAGTTGTCATATCTGATTTCATGCAAAACAGCCCTATTTTCACACATATTGTATAACACAGCTTTATTACTGGTACCTTCATGCAGATACTGCTATAGTTTCCCATTTGTATTGCACAGCACTAGTTGTACTGCAGATGTTGCAATACAGCTGTAATTCCACAGTTATTGCAATTGAAACTTTATTTCACTTATGTTATCAAGGTTAATGCTTTACTCTTCCCTGCTTATTGCAGTACATTTGGCAGTATTCACTTATTGCAGTCCAGGTCTATGACCACATGCATTGCAATAGAAACAAAACTATATACACCTACTAACAGTTAATGCTTTACTCTTTCTTGCTTATATGACTATAGATTGCAAGGTACATCCCTACTCACCACACTCACAATGCAGCCTGGCCAGGCACCCCCATACACTTCCACATTGTGAGCTCTCTCCTCTGCATCTGTAGGAATAGAAGCACACAATTATACATACATGTCTATCCACCATTCAGATTAGGTATTGGTAAAACAATGATAACAGTAATCCTCAAAAATTACATTAAAAGCACCAGCAGTCACTCGAAACAAAATTCCAAGGTGCCCAAGGAAGCAGAAAACAAGCACCTTTAAAAACATGATTTATTGCACGAAACCACAGCACACAGAAATCCCAATACACATTAACATTTCTGAAATTTCAGCTTATACGTTTTCATTTGGTTTACTTCATCAGATGTGGGCTGGAAAAAAAGAACTCCTTTTATACTTGTTTCAATAAAACCCTTAATTGATTAATTTAAAATCACTCCCCAGTCAAATCGATATACAAGTCTACAATGAACATTTAAAATTCAAAAAGACATTAAAAATACTCTCATCTTGAATGAAAAAATAATCAAAGAGCATAGTTGTGCATACTGTTACTCCATATAAATTCATAAAAAATATATATAATTCTTAAATGTAACTAAAACTTACTGACCTAAAAAACAATGCTATTAACAACAAGCTTAAATAAAATTATAGTGTTAGAACTCTTTCTGGTGACCTTTTAAAATATTGCACTTATAAAAGGGAAAGGAGAAATAATAATAATAAAACTTATTTTACATGTACATAGTAAAAGGCAATGTTAATACCAATTTATGAACTTGTTTTGTTAAATTGTTCACACAATCTAATATGAAGGATGAATTATGCATAAAAAGTGTCTAAATATATAAATATACCTATTTATTATAAATATGAAAAAAATTGTTTGTTCGACCCCTTCAAACTTAGGCAGTTATAAAATACACAGTTGTACTAATATATACATAGAAGTTGTATGTTTAAGTAAGGTCAACCTGGAAGAAAGTATTTATAGCTTAGCTGCTCTTATTTTTAACAAGGAAACTATGGAGATACTTTCATTTAGGCCTGGTGGGGTATTCGCTTGCAAGGTGAATTGCCACCATAGTTCGCTGTATTCAATCATTTCTTCCCATAAACCTCCCCTTGTGTCTTTTTTAATATTTTCTTAGACAAAGAACAGATATTGAGCATTAATACATTCTAATTTGTGTTTATACAATACATTGGTCTCCTTTTTGGTCTGTATGTCATAACAATGTTCGTATATTCTCCTTTTCAACTTTCATTGTGTTTTTCCTACATAGAACACCTGACAATCCTGACACACAGTCAAATATACCAGTCCATAAGAATCACAATTACTAAATTCACTCCCTATCAACCATGTATTCCTGCTTTGTAAAAATACCTTTTCCTGATTAATTATATAGGTACACTGTGGACAATGTCCACGTTTATAGGTACTATTCCTTTTCATATTTCATTTTTTTTTTCTGTTCAGGGCCATATTCCAAGATATTTTTCAGGCTAAAAGAGTATTTATAAACTATTTTGAGCTGATTCTTAGATATTTTATCTAAGTCGGTAAGAGAAGTGAATTTAACCCATTCTGTTTCTAACACCTTTCTTACCATTTCTGCAGCTGCATTATATTCCAAAACAAGTGCTTTACCAAAATCATCCTCATTCTTTTGAGGGTTGTTGCCATCTTCATCAACACTCGCTCCTAAAATAGGCTTGAATTTGTTAAGTCTCCCTTCACAAACTTCACTTTTCACTTGTGATATTAACCATTCTGGTTAGTTCCTATTCCTAAACATATTTGCCAGGACCTCCATTTCTTTTATAAAATCTTCATTGTTCGAAGTCATCCTGCTTGATCTAATGAACTGTCCCTTGACTATGTTCTTCTTGTAATGTTTAGGATGAGCACTATCATAATGCAAGTATGAATTTGTAAGTCTGTTTTTTCTATAGACTTTTGAACTACATTTGTTTTTGTCCTTCATAATCTCTAGATCTAAATATTGGAGTTTTTCCTGACTCTGTATGTAAACTCTAAAAATGAGGTACTACTGTTTAAAAATTTCATAAAATCTTGGATCTCCTCCTTAGGTGCTACCCATAAAATACAGATATAATCCAAAAAACGTTTGTAACTTAACCAGCAATCTCTGTATTTTGACCTTAATACCATACTTTCTTCCCACTTTGCTAAAAATAAATTAGCATAACTGGGTGCAAAGGCAGCTCTCATTGCCTCGCCTTTCATCTGATGAAAGAATTCACCCTTAAAATAAATGAAACTATATTTCTAAATTAAATCCATAAGTTGTAAACATATTATATTTTCATCATGTGTCAATGAACCATCTTCAGATATACTTTCTTCCAACAATTCTGTACCCTCTGCATGAGGTATACTAGAAAAAAGATCAACCACATCTATTATTAGAAAAAAAAAGTTCATCTCTAAACATGTAATCTTTTAATTCCCTCAGGACGTCCCATGAATCCCTTAAAATGTTTTTTTCTCTTTAACCATATACCCTCAACTCCATGTCCACATACTTGGCCAATGGTAAAGTATTTGAGCCTTCGGCCAAGACAATGGGTCTTAATGGAGGGTCTATCTCATTTTTGTGAATTTTAGGGACTCCAAATATGGAGGGAATTTTGGGTTTTTCTACTTTCAAAAATTAAAAGTATTTTGGTCAATTAAACCTTCCAGAAAAAGATCTTCTAACACCATATCAATCCTTTTATATGCTAAATTAATCTCATTTCTAGAAACAATCGCTTACCTACTAGTGTCCATTAAAATATTGTTCAATTTCCCTTCATACAGCAAGGAATCCATTATAACTATGCCCCCTCCCTTATCAAGTTTAATAACTCTTATATTTTTGTTTTGCCTCAGTTCTTTTAAAACATAATTTTCTGTAGTTTTTAAATTTGTTTTATATTTAACCATTGAATAATTTTTCCTGATTTCTTTTTCTACCAATGTTTCGAAATTCCTGATCTGGGGGTATGGGGGGTTGAACATGCTTTTTAAAAAGATCCTTTAATAGCGGGGGGGGGGGGCATCCTGTCCAAACAAAAATTTGAAAATTAATTTTTCTAATGAACGTTTTGACATTCAACGAGGTTCTTGTTAAATCTCCTTTCTTAAGGGGAATAAATATGAAACCCCTAGATAAAAGGATAAAATGATTTTTCACTAATTGTATGTCACTAAAGTTATAAATACTGAAATCATCCTCCACAAACTTAAAATGATTTTTGACATCCTGCTTTATCTTGTTCTTTTCTTTATCCAAGTTGGGGTGGCGTATAACCATCTCATTCAGTATCTCCCTATCCCCTTTCTCCCTCCCCTCCAAAAATTTGAATGCTGTTGATAATAATTCCCTTCTCTATTCCTAAGCCTTTCAGATCTACGTAAAGGAGGATTTTCCATAAAGCCATCCATCTCATTTACCTGTTCACTGACTCTGGCTACTTCCTTGGAATTAGTAATCATTTTCTCCCCATTTTCATCATTTCCCTTATTTTCCCAGGTTATAGTATTAAATTTAGGATTGGGGTAAGCTACGTTATTTTTATATTCATTTATATTCCTTTCTAACGTCTTGATTTTCCTTTTTACCATATCTCACATATCACTTCAATCTGGGGTCAAATGTTGTAGTATTTCTCTTTTTCTTCAGGAATAGAAAAAGTAAGGTATTATTAATGCATTCATTTAAAACATCAATCTCCTTCTGTAACTCCTCGTTTAACCTATCATTCTCTCTAACCATACTCTTTAACACCTCCAGCCCACTTCCATTAAAAATCTCTACAAG
Organism: Protopterus annectens; assembly: GCF_019279795.1. Classification (NCBI taxonomy): domain Eukaryota; kingdom Metazoa; phylum Chordata; order Ceratodontiformes; family Protopteridae; genus Protopterus; species Protopterus annectens. The sequence continues at coordinate 82,098,688 of NC_056732.1, read as the reverse complement.
CTCCTTGTGAAACACACTCCCAGGTATAACGTTACTTGTGTACTTGTAAAATCTTAAGCCTTTAGGGACTATTCCCTCTAAAATGAACTGTCTTAAATAACAATTTTCAATGTTCAAAGTTTTAAATTTCCATGACATTTTGTACAAACTGTCCAATTTGTTTTTATATGTCTGAATTAGGTACAGGTTTAGCTACATTTTCCCTAAAATTAAGCGAATACCTAACCTGTAACCAGTCCTTTAAATCTGGTGAATCAGCTCCTGTTGTAACATGCAATGTCCATTTATTTTGCCCTTGTGGAAAAGTAGCAATTCCATCTCCTTCTGTCTCACCTCCACATCCAGCCCCTCTCAGTAGCCTAGGTGTCAAATTAAAGTCCATTTAGTTGTACCCATTCACCTTTCCACTCTCGTTAATCCTATGAGTTCCATTGTTCCCAGCATTTACGTCGTATTCGCAGCATTTTGATTTATTCGCGTACATCACTTCCTGATTCTGCCTCTCTTTTGTTTGTCCAAAAAGGTCTATCATGGATTGGCTGAGAGGGGTAAGGAGGTCTATTAGCTGCGATAATTGCCCAATGAGCTTCCTGGCTTAACCCAGCTCCTCCTTGTTTCCCCTCTCTTCCTTGTCAGTGTTCATTTCTAGCTCCATACTTATCCAAAACCAATAATCCTCAAAAATTATGTTAAAAGCACCAGCAGTCACTCAAAACAAAAGTCCAAGGTGCCCAAGGAAGCAGGAAACAAGCACTTTTAAAAACACGATTTATTGCACAAAACCACAGCACATAGAAATCCCAATACACATTAACATTTCTGAAATCTCAGCCTATACGTTCTCGTTTGCTTTACTTCATCAGATGTGGACTGGAAAAAAAAGAACTCCTTTTATACATGTAAAACCCTTAATTGATTAATTTAAAACCACTCGCCATTTAAATTGATATACAAGCCTACAATGAACATTTAAAATTCAAAAAGACATTAGAAATGCTCTCATCTTGACCAAAAAAATAATCAAAGAACATAGTTGTGCATACTATTACTCCGGGTCTACTTCAGGAAAAACAAAACCCCTGAACACCGAAACTCACATCACCGAGAAGACACGAATGAAACCCTATTACACTGAAAGACCAGAAGCGCAAGGTTCAAAATCCCGGTATTACGGGATTTTTAATTTCGCACTTCTGGTGTTGCAGTGCAGGTAAGTATGTATGTGTAAGTGTATGTTTGAGGGTTAGTGGTTTGTGTAAGTGTGTGTTGTGACTGTGGTGTGTGTGTGTGTGTGTGTGTGTGTGTGTGTGTGTGTGTGTGTGTGTGTGTGTGTGTGTGTGTGTGTGTGTGTGAGGGAATGTAATGTGTGGGTGGGAGTTTGCCTTGTGTGTCTGTTTGTGTGATCTCGGAGTTAGAATATTAAATAAGGGGGGGTGTGGGGGGTGCAGGGGGCTTGCCCCATTGCCTATCTGTATTGTAGGATGTTGTGTTAGGTAGTTTGGTGTAGTTGTGTATGTGTGTGTGTGTGTGTGTGTGTGTGTGTGTGTGTGTGTGTGTGTGTGTGTGTGTGTGTGTGTGCTATGTATGTGTTTTAATATGGTTGTGTGTTTTTGGTGTTATGGGGTTTCGTGCATGTGGTCTCGGTGTTGTGGATTTTGGTGTTATAGGGTTTCGTTTTTGTGAAGTAGATCCATTACTCCATATAAATTCATAAAAAAATAAATTAAATATAACTAAAACTTACTGACCTAAAAAACAATGCTATTAACAACAAGCTTAAATATAATTATCGAGTTAGAACTCTGTCTGGTGACCTTTTAAAATATTGCACTTATAAAAGGGAAAGGAGAAATAATAATAATAAAACTTCTTTTACATGTACATAGTAAAAGGCAATGTTAATACCAACTTATGAACTTGTTTTGTTAAATTGTTCACACAATCTAATATGAAGGATGAATTATGTAGAAAAAGTGCCTAAAAAATATATATATATTTATTATAAATATGAAAAAATTTGTTTGTTCGACCACTTCAAACTAAGGTAGTTATAAAATACACAGTTGTTACAATAGACCACAACCTCAGCTATGATGATCATATTAATACTACTATAAAATCTGTCAACAAAAAACTAGGCTCTCTTCCTTATGCCATTAGCTAGATCCACTATTGCTCAGACCCACCTTATCTCTACCCTGTTCTATGCCTCTGCCATTTATACCAATCTATCGAAAAATAGCCTTAGCAAACTAGCAACCAGCTATAACAACATTGCCAGATTTGCACTGGCGCCCCATTTAGAACCCACCATTGCCACAACCTCAAACAACTGGGATGGTTAGAACTGCAGAGCCAACTACTTTGTCAACTACTTATTATCACCCAAAAGATCATTTACCACCCTAAAAATACACCAATCCTCACTAATCTGATTACTCCATAGAAAAATCTTGCTGTACTACGCTCGGCTAATAAGCTCCTAGTTTCCACTATTAAATCGAACAACAAGGCTGGGGACTTACTATTCACTAACACAGTGGGCAAAACCTGGAACCAACTTCCAAATGAAGTCTCAACTCTTTCTTCCACACCGCTTTTCAAAAAATACCTTAAAGAATATTTTAAAACACACTGGCTATGTCCCTGCTCTAACCCCGACTAATATCTCATTCCACATCCTGCTCTCCTTATACTTCTCTGTTCTGTCGGTCTGACGCCTACCAGTGTTAACTAGCAAGCTAACCTCTAAATTTTATTTAACAAGATTTCCTTCCTAGAACTCTTAAGAGTTTACTTACTCTAAAAGTGCTAGCCCTCATCTATTCTAGATGTAAACATAAGTTTGTACATCTGTAAACCAGGCAAAAAAAAACAAATACTTTTATATTATGTTTGTTTTCTGTATTAGATCTTAGCCTATGCCTTACTAAAGGACTCTGTATAAGTTTGTTATGTATAATCCTGTATAAGTTTTTTTATGTACAATCTAAATAATGTACTGCAAATCATGTTATTTCTGCATATAATTGTATGTTATGTCACTGCCTATGCTTGTAGTTTTTCTCCCCGGGCCTCTACTGAAAATGGAAATATATCCAGTTGGACTAAGCCCAGTCAACAAATGTAAAATAAAATAAATATATACGTAGAAGTTGTAGGTTTAAGTAAGGTCAACCGGAAAGAAAGGATTTATAGCTTAGCTGCTTCTATTTTTAACAATGGAACTCTGGCAATACTTTCATTTAGGCCTGGTGGGGTACGCTTGCAAGGTGACTTGCCACCATAGTTCCCTGTATTCAATCCTTTCTTCCCATAAACCTCCCCTTGTGTCTTTTTTAATATTTTCTAAGACAAAGAACAGATATTGAGCATTAATACATTGTAATTTGTGTTTATACAATGCATTGGTCTCCTTTTTTGTCTGTATGTCATAACAATGTTCATATATTCTCCTTTTCCACTTTTGTTCTGTTTTTCCTACATAGTTTCATAGGTAGGTACTAGACTATCTGCCCGAAGGCATTTATAAGCCTAGCCAGAATGTGTTGGCTTTCGCTGCCCCCTTAGATTAGTTCCCTGTGCCTCTGTCCAGCAAAGCCATTGAAGTGATTCCTGGGGTAAACATTTTGTTTCCCATCCACTCGTCAAGGTTTCTCTTGAAGAGTGTTAGCGAGGAGCTCTGCCTAATGTAGACTGGAATCATGTTCCAAAGCATGGGAAGTCTCTGGGACAGGAATCTATCTCTCCAGCACATCCTATTTATTGTTGTGGTGAGGTTTAGATCCCTAGAGCGTGTGGCTCAAGGGGATATGGTTTTCTTCAGGTGGAGCATGTCCATCAATTCTGGGTTGGACATGGCCTTGTATGTCAGGCAGAGATCACTTCTGAGTAGGTGGTATGCAACCAAGTACAGCTGGAGTTTCTTCAGTTGAGCTGCATAGGGCATCTTTTTAAGGCCAGTGATCCTCTTGGTGAGGTACTTCTGTGTTCTTTCCAGCTGCTGCAGGTGTCTTGTAAGGTACATCCAAAATGGGGCATTGTACTCTATGATGGGTCTGATGAGTGATGAGTAGAGGGGCACAATGACCTCTTTTGATCTGGATGCAAACCCTTTTGTGATGAGGTGGGCCACACAGAAGGATTTTCAAACCACTTTGGCAATATGATTATCAAAGGAGAGATTACTATCTACTTGGCTCCCCAGATCCCTTATTACGTCTTCTGTATTTAGGGGACTACCACCTATGTGGTAGTTTGTGGGTTCTTTGTTTTTTCCAGAGGGGATGACTATGCACTTTTTGGCATTTAGCTTGAGGCCATGGTTTTGACACCAGGTATCTGTCTAAGTGAGACCTTTTTGGAGGATGTCTGTGTCAGCCGGAGAGTCAGTTGTAGCCCCTAGTTTGCAGTCGTCTGCGTACTTGGTCAGCCATAGTCATCCTGTGCTTGCCTGTACCTCTGAGAAGTATATGCCGAACAGGAGGGGTGCTGGGACTGAGCCCTGGGGAACACTAATTGTAACCATTTAGAATCAGACCTAGCTCCCACAAATCTTACCATGAGGGTTCTGTCCATGAGCCAGTTGGCAACCCATCTCATGATATAGGGGTTTATGTTCAGGCTGGTGAGTTTGTGCATAATACCAGAATGGGGAATAGTGTCAAAGGCCTTTGTGAAGTCTAGGTAGGCTGTGTGGACTACCTTTCCCTTGTCTATAGCCTTGGTAACTGTCCCAAGGAAGTCCACCAGGTTTAGGAGGCATGATCTGCCCTTAACAAAGCCGAACTGGGTAGGGTCCAATGTTTGGAGGTTCCCAATGTCTCTGTTAATGAGATCCATGATGATGTGCTCCATAGCCTTCCAAACCAAGCTAGTCAGGCTTATAGGGTGATAGTTCCCAGGGTCTGTTGTGGCTCCACCTTTGTGGAGCAGAATAACCATTGCTGTGCCCCACTCTATGGGCACGCAGCCTGTGGAGAGGCTGAGTTTGAAAAGTGTGTTTAGGTGTGGGGTTAGTTCATCTTTGAGCTCATGTAGGATGCAGCCTGGGACAGCGACCGGTCCTATTGATGCTGTCTTTTTAGCTTTGGAGAGGGCTGTTTTAACCTGAGTGTCTGTGATTTCAGTGGCACTACATTCTTCTGGTATGGTTATGGACCCTTTTGGGGGAGAGAGGGGGGTGAAGTTTGCACTGAACCTGTCTGCCAGGATGTTGGCGATATTGGTCAGTTCAGTGTATTTTGTGCTATTCTGCACTAACTCCGAGCAGATCTGAGAATTGCCACTTAGATTCTTGACATAGCTAAAGAATGCCTTGTGGTTATCTTTGGAGTCCTTGGCATTTTTTCTTTCATAGCTAGCCTTGGATGATTTTATGAGGGATTGTAGTTTCTTGCTGATACTGATCAGGGATGTCTTCCCTTCTTGGGATTTTACTCATTTCTGTATTAGTTTCCTCCTTCTATTGTATAGCTTGTTTATGGCAGTCCACCAGACTGGTTTCCTTTTCTTGGAGGAGTGAGTCTTGGTTTTGCTTGGGAAAGCAAAATCTATGCATTTTTGTAGGTGCCTGTAGAGTGCATTAGTAAAGGATTTTGCAGCTTGGGCAATGTTATCCTTTAGCATGGGGGCTTTGAAACTTTTCACCTCGGTCTTAAGTAATGTGAAGTTTGCTTTTGAAAAGTTTTTCATGGTGGTTTCCCTGACTGGGGGTGGAGGCAGAATGTAGATATCCAGAGTGATTAGTCTATGGTCTGATCTAACCAGCAAGGGGTTGACCTCTGGTGTGGAACACCGGTCTCCCATGTTGGTGATGACCAGGTCCAATATGTTGTCACTTCTGGTGGGGGTGTTGACCAGTTGATCCAGGATGTTTGAGTTTATAAATTCTAGGAAATGCTGGGCAAGGGAGTTAGTACTTGAGCAGTTCTCCCAGTTAATGTTTGGGTAGTTGAAATCACCCAATATCAGGGTGTTTGGTAGGACCTTTATGTTTCCCAGTGTTTCCAGAAATGTGGAATGGGGTCCTGGGACAGGGTGGGTGATCTGTAGCAAGCTACAATTTGAATTGCAGTTTTGCCTGTTGCTAGTTGCACGTGGATGGTCTCTGAAGCATTGTGCTATGCCACTAACCTGGAGGTATGGCTATCCTTGATGAATATGGATACGCCACGTCTATATTATCTTGTCTTAAGATGACAATATCGAACGGCTAAAACATCAAAAATGCCATACTTCGAAACTGTTCTTGTGGAGGGCTGTGCCCCCCCACACCCCCCGCTAATTATATATGCCAACTCCAAAATCACACTACAGTGAGGAAAGAGCAAATGTTCTCATCCCCACTGTATCATGATCCCACAACAATTGATGTATGGCATTTTTGATGTTTTAGTCATTCGATATTTTCAACATCCGATAACATGAAGTAGACCCGGATAAACCCCTGCCTTTTGTATTTTGGTCCAGGTTTTGTGGCTGAAATGTATGGTATGAGTTGTAGCCTGGTAGTGTTGGGGTGCTCTCTGGAGCCTTAAACCAGGTTTCTGTTACTGCACATATATCAGTTTTCTCCATACTGAGGAGTGCCTTAAGTGCGTGCATTTTGAGGTTTAGACTTCTGGCATTGAGTAGCATTACCCTCAGTTTTTTGTTACTTGTGCTATTTACTGTGGCGAGTTTGTCTTTTGAGCCTTGCCTAAAATTCATTATGGTTGTGGCAAGAGCCTTGGCCAGTATTCGAAAGCCTAAGGGTGACAGGTGCAAGCTGTCGCTAGAGAAGCAGCGTGGCTTGTCGAGCATGTCATCCCAGGCGGACAAACACTGGATCCCCTTTGAATGACACCCAAAGCTTAGCCAGTTGTTGAAATTGATCATTTTTTTCTTTATACCACGGTATCATTCTTGGTGAGGGCAGGATGCTACTCAGGGTCAGGGTCATACTGGCCTGGGCTACATGATCAGAGAGCTCTTCCATGTGTCTTTTCATGTAGCCCAAGGAGGTATGTCTCAGGTCATTAACACCAACATGGACAATGACAGTCGTATTTGTACTTGTTCTGGAGTGACCCGAGTGTATGTGTTATGTGGCGGATCCTGGCACCTGACAGGCAGCTAACAGTAACCTTCTCCTTGTTCAGCCTAGTGAGTGGGATGTCCATGTGATTGACTATAAAGTCACCTATTACTAGTGTGTTGGGCATGTTATTTTGCCTTAAGGACTGTAATTGCGTGGCACACTAGTTTTGTGAAGTATGTGTTTCACTGTTTGTGTTGTGGGATGGAGGTTGCTTGGATGTCTGCTTTGGAGGTCTCTGTTGCTTTTGCAGATTTTTATTTAGAGCCTCTGAGTATGTTTTTGTGTGTTTTTGTGTGTTTTTTGCCAGTGCTGGTTTCATAGGTCTATGTGAGACTGGTGGTGTGATGCAAAAAATTCCCTTCTCCTCTTGACTGTCTGATCCAGTCTTAGGTTGAGAGAGCTTAGCCACCAGTTCGGTTGTATAATTGCATCTCTTGCATGCATTAGTGGTTGGTGTTAGGAGGAGAGGGTTATCTATGTACATGAGGCAGTTGTAACATTGCCTCAAAATGCCCAGATTCACCAGTTGGACTGGAGAGTACACCTGAAACTGCCCTTTGGACATGCCTTGATAGGTACAGTGAACTGTTTTACAGATTGGCTGGTAAATTCAAATAGAGAGCCTTGTCCTTCTGTACAGTATAGAGAGGTCTAGTGCTAAGGTTTATTAGTGCTTGCTATGAGTGAGCAAGTGTTGGGCTGAGAAGTGAATGGTTTGAGTGCTTAAGTTGAAAGTTTGTCTAGTTCCAAGGGTTAAATTGAAGAGTAGACTGTGGAGCCGGGAATAGTTATACCCTAGCTAACTTGTGCTGCCCGGCTCAAAAAAACGCGCTAATGTATTTTTTAAAGCAGGGAAATGAAAGAGATAGAAATTAGCCCAAAATGGCCAATAAAATACTATTACCGACTTAGGTAAGCTATCTAAGAACCAGATCAAAATAGTTTACATACTTTACATACACACATAGAATGCCTGACAATCCTGACACACACAGCCAAATATACCAGTCCATAAGAATCACAATTACTAAATTCACTCCCTATCAGCCATGTATTCCTACTTTGTAAAAATACCTTTTCCTGTTTAATTATATAGGTACACTATGGACAATGTCCACATTTATAGGTACCATTCCTTTTCATATTTCGTTTTTTCTGTTCAGGGCCATATTTCAAGATATTTTTCAGACTAAAAGAGTTTCTATAAACTATTTTGAGCTGGTTCTTAGATATCTTATCTAAGTCGGTAAGAGAAGTGAATTTAACCCATTCTGTTTCTTTCAGCTTTCTTACCATTTCTGCACCTGCATTATATTCCAAAACAAGTGCTTTACCAAAATCCTCCTCATTCTTTTGAGGGTTGTTACCATTTTCATCATCACTAACAACCAAAATATGCTTAAATTTAAGTCTCCCTTCACGAACTTCACCTTTCACTTGTGATATTAACCATTCTGGGTAGTTCCTAATCCTAAACATATTTGCCAGGACCTCTATTTCTTTTATAAAATCTTCATCGTTTGAAGGCATCCTGCTTGATCTAATGAACTGTCCCTTGACTATGTTCTTCTTGTAATGTTTAGGATGAGCACTATCATAATGCAAAGTATGAATTTGTAAATCTGTTTTTCTATATACTTTTGAACTAAATTTGTTTTTGTCCTTCATAATCTCTAGATCTAAATATTGGAGTTTTTCCTGACTGACTCAGTAGATAAACTCTGAAAATGAGGTACTACTGTTTAAAATATTCATAAAATCATGACTCTCCTCCTTTGGTGCTACCCGTAAAATGCAGATATCATCCAAAAACCTTTTGTAACTTAACCAGCAATCTCTGTATTTTGATCTTAATACCACACTTTCTTCCCACTTTGCCAAAACTAAATTAGCATATGTGAGGGCACAGGCAGCCCCCATTGCCATGCCTTTCATCTGATTAAAGAATTCGCCCTTAAAATAAATGGAATTATATTTCAAACTTAAATCCATAAGTTGTAAACATACTATACTTTTATCATGTGTCAATAAACCATCTTCAAATATAATTTCTTCCAACAATTTTGTACCCTCTGCATGAGGTATACTAGAAAAAAAAATCAACCACATCTATTGTTAGGAAAAAAAGTTCATCTCTAAACATGTCATCTTCTAATTCCCTCAGGAAGTCCCATGAATCCCTTAAAATGTTTTTTTTTCTCTTTAATCATATACCCCCCCAACTTCATGTCCACATATTTGGCCAATGGTAAAGTTTTCGAGACTTCAGCTGAGACAATGGGTCTTAATGGAGTGTCTATCTCATTTTTGTGAATTTTAGGGATTCCAAATATGGAGGGAGTTTTGGGTTTTTCTACTTTCAAAAAATTAAAAGTATTTTGGTCAATTAAACCTTCCAGAAAAAGCTCTTCCAACACCATATCAATCCTTTTGTATGCTAAATTAATCTCATTTCTGGAAACAATTGCTTACCTACTAGTGTCCATTAAAATATTGTTCATTTTTCCTTCGTAGAGCAAGGAATCCACTATAACTATCCCCCCTTCCTTATCGGGTTTTATAACTCTTATGTTTTTGTTTTGCCTCAGTTCTTTTAAAACCTCATTTTCTGTAGTTTTTAAATTTGTTTTATATTTAACCTTTGAATATTTTTTTCCTTATTTCTTTTTCTACCAATATTACAAAATTCCTTCTATGTATATATTAGTACAACTGTGTATTTTATAATTGCCTTAGTTTGAAGGGGTCGAACAACCATTTTTTTTCATATTTATAATAAATACATATATATATTTTTAGACACTTTTTATACATAATTCATCCTTCACATTAGATTGTGTGAACAATTTAACAAAACAAGTTCATAAGTTGATATTAGCATTGCGTTTTACTATGTACATGTAAAATATGTTTTATTATTATTATTTCTCATTTTCCTTTTATAAGCGCAATATTTGAAAAGGTCACCAGGTGGAGTTCTAACACAATAATTTTATTTAAGCTTGTTAATAGCATTGTTTTTTTAGGTCAGTAAGTTTTTGTTACATTTAAGAATTATATATATATATTTTTTTATGAATTTATATGGAGTAATAGAATGCATAACAATGTTCTTTGATTATTTTTTCATTCAAGATGAGAGCATTTTAATGTCTTTTTGAATTTTAAATGTTCACTGCAGGCTTGTATATCAATTTAACTGGGGAGTGGTTTTAAATTAATTAATTAATTAAGGGTTTTATTGAAACATGTATAAAAGGAGTTCTTTTTTCTTCCAGTCCACATCTGATCAAGTAAACCAAACAAAAACGTATAGGGTGAGATTTCAGAAACGTTAATGTGTATTGGGATTTCTATGTGCTGTGGCTTCATGCAATAAATCTTGTTTTTAAAGTGCTTGTTTCCTACTTCCTTGGACAATGACAGCAGTACTTACAAACTTGTGAGGCATTCCCAGCCCATGTTTTCCAGACCCAGGTGTCCAGAAGATCCCTCTTCTGATGCTTCAGGTCATCATAATGGTGTTGGACCTGCTCACCTGGAAAGGAGATTCCTGCAGGACTGGTGAGATCATGTGCCAGCTGGTTCCAGGCCTCTGCCTTGCACTGTGAGCCCTGGAACTACCCCTGCAGCAGCGGGTCATCATGGTCTTTCACTAGGAGTTCATCTATGACCCAGGACTCCAGAACACCCCACCTCAGTGCCCGGAAGGGCACACCCACTCCAACGCCTGCCATAGTTGCTGCACAGTTCAAACTCCTACTGGTTATACTGTATTCCCACCTGTTGAACTTAATATAGCCTGTTTTCCCACCCTTTAATTTCACTGGGTAATTTTAAAAAATGCAGCACATTGCTTCGCACCACACAAACCATCACACAGCTGAGCTGAGCAGTGCTTAAACTGCCAGTGCTTAGCAGTGTGCACACCAGCTAAGCATAGCCATGTGGTGCCAAGCAGTGCCAAGCACTGCTAAAATATATCTTGTTTAAGCAGTGCTTAACATGGCTTAGCAGGGCTTAGTATGGCTTAGCTTTCTGCAGCACAGCAGGATTTACAAAAATTTGCCTAATTTGTTTTTGGAAAATAAATGCTTAATAACCTTTCTGTGTATTCAAACCCTACACTTACTGCACATAAGGCTGTCATTCTACCTATTTGGCTAAGTGGATGTGTGGAATGCTGCTATACTTTTACATATAACTCTCAGCTACATTTAAGCACTGCTGAGCACCGCACAGTGGCACTCAAACCCACTCAACTATGCTTAAACTTGACCTTTAAATTTATAATTAAATGTATCCAGTTTCTATTTTTAGATGCCTGGCACATCAATTGCTGCATGCTGTGCCGCACTGAGCAAACTTCAAAACAAAATAAAAAAATGTATATAGATACATTGATATAATGCACTTTGACATTGCAGGGGGTGTATTACTTATCTGTGGACACAGTTAGTAGGACACTCCATACACTCATTCAATAACCATGTTTCACAGCTCTCCCTCGGCAACGCGTCATCATTAATATGCATGGTGCACTACCAAGGGGGAACCTCATACACAGCCATGGTATCTTCTGCGTAGACTCTACACTATGCCTACACAGATTTTATTAAATCTGGGGATCATCATTTATGGACTAGCCATAAACTAATTTAATTTCAGTTATTTTTCTGAAGTTAACCTCCTGTATTCCAGTTTTCACTGTTAAAATGTATAAATTTAAACAGTTATAATAATGCATGTACATTTCTGTTCTCTTTCAGTAGAGCACACTGTGGCTAAATTTCAAACAACACTCTGCAAATACCTTTTTCAACACATGTGCCTGTACAATCAGTTTGATATACAGATAACATACTAATACATTTGTAACATCAGCATCTTATATAAATCATTTTGATATTCACCTATGACATAGAATTATTTACAAAATTCCAGCTAGCTGGACTGACAGTATCTCCTTTCATCACACTTATACAAAAACTTAGGTTTTAAAATCACATTCTGCTTCAAGCATATTTATTTATACATCTTACTTCAGTCTTTTTTTTAAGACAAAAATTTCCATTTTCTTCCTAAATCTATCACACACACTGGTTAAGCTGCATCTTGTACTGTGTCTGTTCCTACTAAAATCACAAACCATTCTTTATCTGTAGAATGAATATTATAGCCATCCAGACTGACATTAATTTTAATATCATGAAATTCTATGATGAAGTTTTAAGATTCATTTGTTGAAGCATAATCCCAGACATTGCATCAGCAAGATGTTATGAAAACAGAGTTCTATGCCCACTTAGATAAATGTATACAATTAACCCTACCTACCAAATCTAAATATAATGGAACGTTTAAAAGCAAACCACCCTGCTGATCCACCAAAATAAATAAACTGTACAGTAAAAAAAAAAATAAGTATACTTAGATCAAGGAAAATATAAAATTGACTAAAACAAACAAAAAAAATATTAGGAATACTAAGACAGAGCCCATGAACTAAGGTTAGCATCTGATGCTAAGGACAAGTACAGATATATTTTTCTGTCACTTTAAGAAGCTAAGAAATAACACTCAATATTGTTCAGAACTTGAATTCAAGGTTGTACCACCTGCTGTCACCCAGTAGACATTGTCGACATATTAGTTAACAAGTTCAGTTCCTGCTTCACCCCAGAAACAACTATTCAAAACCATCTTATCTCTGAAGCCCTCAGCTCCCAGCCCCCATCATCACCACCGTCTGTGCATTAAAGGTGCTCTGAAAGACTGAAGTACTTCCTCCATGGGACCTGGTAATATACCTAGCTGTTTAACAAACAGTACCAAGCAAGGCCTATTGGGGCCCCCAGTAAAACTATTTAACTTGAGTATAGCCATTGGCTTCATCCCTAACGTTTGGGGCACAACAGTGCTGATCCCACTCCACAAGGGTGGGCTTCATCACTGACCTCAATAATTTCAGGCCCAACAGCCTAACAAGTCTCACATGCAAAACCATGGTGTATACCCTAACTCAAACTATGACATAAAATATATTGTCAGGAGTTTGACTTTGTTAAGCCTAGATCCTGTCAAAATAATCTATTTAACTTCTTTGAAAGAGTAATTCAAGCTATTGACAGTGGCTATGCTGTACACATGGCATGCCTCACTTGGCCAAGGCCTTTGACACTATGACCTGTGCTAACACAGTTGGGAAGTCAAATGCATTGCAAATATATCTCTGTGTGGTAAGAATGGATACCAATTTGGCTAATGGACATATCCCATACAGTGCAGGTAGTAGGTGCCACATCATAGAGTATGAAGGCAGCCCTGGGTGCAGAGTATTAGGGGGTGTGATCTTCAGTGCACTCTGGCATTTAGAATTAAATGCTGGTATTGCATTTGTAGTGATAATGTTAAATAAAATTAAGAATTCAATACACAGGAGGTTCAGATTCAAAAGTTTACTAGTGTACACCAGGAGGCAAAAAAACGTACAAGTACAGAATTTTGTCTGACATGAAACAGGAAGCACACAATTTTATATAGGTTTAACATTTAAGCTATGCCCGCCTTACTGACGTGATATGTCACAGGGCATCTACATCACTCTAGCTTACAATTCTTCATTCATTAGATCTGCTGATGCTGTATATTTTAAAAAACTTTTCCTCTAGATACAATACGGCCTTGCTATCCAGCTGGTCAGTCATAATGTCTTTCTGTAAAGTTACTTGTTCAAGGTTTCATATCAGTTCGAATACAATAGCAGCTTCAGTCTTTTAATGCACATCTTTGTTCTCTGTTGCACTTTCTCACACAGCTGCGTGCTATCTTAGTAGCACATATACAAGGCCAAATCATTCCAACAGGAAAGAGCAGAAGATTTCATTATTTCACACATTTAATTTCCTGACGCAGCAGATAATCACTTGTGAAAAGCATAAACATCAAACTTGCTAAGCTAGCATTCTGCCAGGGTCAGAGATCAGCTTTGCTTCAAGCCACACTGCAGTTTCAAAACTACTTACATTTACACATGAATTAATTTGTACTGTTATATGATTAATAGAATAAAATGCATTATATACTACTTTGCTTTTAAACTAGCATTTCTCATGTATTCAGATACACATTTTTCTAACATTTCCCCCCTATTAATACTTTTTATTCTATTTTGAAGTATGCATAGTGTCATTTCATCTCCTAGCCTTTTCCACTCAGGATTTTCAGCTAGGTGAGTCATTCAATCTATACTTCAGAGAAAGCGTCATCCGAGATCAATCTTTCAATCTCAATATCTTGGTAAAAAGTTTCAGTAACAGATACATCAACAAAATCTTTGATTAATCTTTTCATGCAGGGAATTCCACAGCAAACACATGCTCCTATTAGGAGTATACCCACACAAATGGCAATCAGAATATTCATTAGGATGGAACCCCACCCCCAAATAGATTCTGGAAAAAGTCCGTCAGTGGGTTTGGGCCTGGTTCAGTCATGGCTGATACTTGCTGAATTACCTCTAAGTGGTTATCTATCTCATGACGATTGTCAGGAATATAAGCACAGCATTCTTCTTTAATAAGCGCGCATGTACCACCTCTCGTCGCTAGGGTGAAGTCAAGAGCCATCCGATTTTGTAGCACTACAGTTCTCATTGCATTCAGTTCATCAGTCACCAGTTCTAGGGTGGAAAAAGTTGCATTACTCATTACTTTGAGAAGTTTCGACAACTTCCTCAGCTCCCAGATCGATTTGACTGCTCCATAGGCTGGGAATATTCCTGCCCAGGATATAACACTGTCACTCAAGTCAATATGAATCAATTTGCTTTTGTCTTTTACTGAATTATGGTCTTTCCAGCCAGCTTCAATCTTTCCAACTGGATTCACAGGTTTTTTAACTGGACCTCCAGATTTTCGGGCTGTTTCTCTTACGTTTCGTATCTTACCCAAAGGCAATTCTGCAGTATGTCTTATTGCCGGAACCAAGTAACCCAAAAAACAACTGCCGGACCAATTCTCAGGTAACCATTTATATGCCTTTTTTTCCCACAAATAAAATAACAGTTTTCTACTTTAGTACTAATGCGCATCAGCCCTGCATGAAACATTTTCTGATCTATAACTGACAATTGTTTAAACAAAACTGGATTTTTTTGAATGTCACTCATAGTTGTTTTCAATGAGTTCAAATACGAGTCATAATTAGTATTGTAAAAGTATTGCCATTACTATTCTTAATATAACATCAGTAAGATATGGTTATATTACAATTGCTCCAGCCCACCTGGAGAGTGTCTTTTTTGAAAAAAACATACAATTCCTTTTTGTGTGACAGGTAAAAATAAAGCTATTTTGTCCTGTGATCTCACAGTTCCTGTGTCGAAAAGTAAATTCTCCCAAGTCTCATTTATCCCCAAAGGGACAGCGGACATTATCAGTCCTCCATAAGCTGTCGGTATAGCTGTACAAACCCAGCAATTTGAAATGTTCATAGTCTCTGCATATACACATTTCATGGTCAGGTATGTGTTAAAATTTGGATGCCAGTCTATAGACGTTTCATCATGCCTTCCCACTTTCACTTGTGTGGTTGTGTGTAGGATAAACCACAGCAAGAGGAAAATTGTCACAATTACAGTTAATAAATGTACACTCAATAAAATGATTATGCAACGTCTCTGGGGTTGATCTAAACTTCTATTCGCTTTGTTTTTGGCCATCTCGGTCTGGTTGTGTATCAGTCACAAAGTTTTTATCAAGTTGAAAGTTCTTTACCGGTTTACAATGCGTTAAATGAACCCAGGACGTCCTCTCGGCCACTCTAACTGCAGTAGGCATTGCCAACAGAACCTGGTACGGTCCCTCCCACTTTGGACTCACCCAATTTTTCCTTTTCGTCACTTTTAGCCAGATCCATAACCCTGGGGCCAAGACTGCTTCCACCGGTCTGGTCTGTTCCTTATCTGAAAAAGAGTTAAACTGCAAAACAGATTTATTTGTTAACAGTTTCCTCATATAACTAGCTAATGAACTGTCAGCCTGTTGCTCTGCAGGCATGAGAGCTTTCCACTGAGGCACATAATATGCTCTCCCAAAAACCATTTCAAAGGGAGTCAAACCTTTTACATTTGGAACCGTTCTCATACTCAACAGTGCTAAAGGCAGACAGTATATCCAGTTCTTTTGGGTTTCCTCAACTAGTTTCCTTAACTTATTTTTCAGGGTACCATTGTACCTTTCCACCAGTCCTGCTGACTGTGAGTGGTAAGCACAATGGTTCTTTAAGGAGATACCAAAAAATCTCCCAAGCTGGTGAATCGTCTGATTTACAAAATGTGTGCCATTGTCACTATAAATCCTCTCCGGAATGCCAAATCTAGGGATTACTTCTTTTATCAGGGCTTTTGCCACTGTTGCTGCATCTGGGTTTTTGGTTGGAAAAGCTTCTACCCATTTAGAAAACATGTCTACAATAACTAAACAAAACTTTTTCTCTTCACATTTATTCAATTCTATGAAATCCATACAAATAGTATGGAACGGGTATGGTGGTATAGGAAAACTTCCTTGCTTGGTTTTAAATGCCCCTTGTGCATGATGCTTGTTACAAGTATGACAAGCTGCACAAAATTTTTTTGTGTAGTTTGTGTATCCATATGTTTGGAATATTCGATTTACTAACTGTACCATCCCCCCTGTTGAGACATGGCACTGCCCATGGCTCAACAAAGCTGCATATCTAAATAAATTAGACAGCAATATCGGTTTTCTTTCTTTGGAAATGTACAGTCCATTCTCAAGAATTGCACCTCGTTTTACCCACTTTTGTTTTTCTGCTTTTGTAGTAAGTGTCTGCATTGTTTTTAACATGTCTAAATCTAAAATCTCAGAGGGTTGTAATTCCTCATTTAAAAGTACAGTTTCTGAGTCTGAGGCTGCTTGCTTTGCAGCTGCATCAGCTCGTGCATTGCCTTTCGAAATCTTATCCTGCTGTTTTGTATGAGCTACACATTTACAAATAGCTACTTTGGTAGGTAACTGAATAGATTCTAATAACTCCAAAATAAATTGCGCATGATTAATAGGTTTTCCACTAGATGTTATCATTCCTCTATTTTTCCATTGTTGTGCAAATACGTGTACTGTACAAAAAGCATACTGACTATCAGTATATATGTTCACTCACTTGTGTTTTGCTAAAGTACATGCCCTCGTTAAAGCTATCAATTCTGCTGCTTGTGCAGATAAGTTGTGTTGTAAGGATTGAGCTTCTAAAATTTCAGTGTCTGTAACTACTGCATACCCCACCAGATTCTTCACTGTAGGGCCCCTTCTGCATGAGCCGTCCGCGTAATATGTCACCTCAGCATTGTCCAAGGGCATATCTGTAAGATATTATCTAGGTAAAGCTAACTGTTCAATTTCCTGCAGGCAGCTGTGTGGTGTGCCCTCCGCAGGAGTTGGAAGCAATGTTGATGGATTCAATGTCGTACATTGTTCAATTGTCATATGAGGTTGGCTCAGCAGTATAGTCATACATGAAAGATGTCTTGCAGGAGAAAGGTATGCCACTTTCTCTTGCAGTAAAATTATTGCAACTGCATGAGGCACTCTCAACATGAGAGGGTGGAATAACACCACTGAGGCCGAAGCCTGTACTGCCATTGCGGCTGCAACTACTGCTTGTACACAAAGAGGCAAAGATCGCACCACTGGGTCTAACTGTGATGAATAATAGGCTATGTGGCGCTGCTTGTCCCCATATTGTTGCGTCAATACTGACGTCATATATCCTTGCTTACAATCCATGGTCTGAAAAAAACGTTTATGATAATTTGGAAGTCCTAAAACTAATGAAGAAGCTATCAACTGCTTCAACCTGCAGAAAGCCATTTCTGCTTCGGTTGTCCATTGTAAGATATCTTGTGCTGCCATTGATGTCTTATATATCAAGTCAGTCAGTGGAGCAGATTCCAAAGCATAATTTGGTATCCAGCTCCGACAAAAATTAGTTGTACCTAAGAAAGACATAATTTCTTTCTTGGTTGTTGGCTTGGGTGCTTGCAAAATTGCTGTTTTTCTTTCCTCATCTAGTATTCTACCTTCACTGGATGTTACATATCCTAGGTATCTAACTTATTTTTTCCAAAGTTGTAACTTACTTTTGTTTGCTTTGTGTCCTTGTGTTGCTAAAAATTTCAATAATGCTACAGTATCCTCCCTGCACTGCTGCTGGGTGGGGCTGCTAGCAAGATGTCATCTACATGAAGTAGAATTTGACTACCTCCCGGTGGGGTAAACCCTGCCAGGTTGCTAACCATTTCTTGTGCAAATATTGTTGGACTCTCACAATATCCTTGTGGTAGTCGAGTATACGTATACCTTTTACCCTGAAATGTAAATGCAAACCAATATTGACTATCAGTATGTATAGGTATTGAAAAGAAAGCATTGCTAATATCTACCACAGAGAAATACTTCTGTTGTGGTTCTAAATCGTTTAACAAAGTATGTGGGTCTGGCACCGTAGGTGCTCTAGGTATTACTGCATTATTTACAGCCTGTAAATGTTGTACCATCCGCCATTCCCCGTTTGCTTTTTTAACAGGAAATAGGGGTGTATTACATGGTGAATCAGGAGATTCTACCAGTACTCCTTCTTTGAGTAATGCTGCTATTATAGGCTTAATTCATATTTCTGCATCCTTTCTCAAAGGGTATTGTCTTTTCTGTGGTCTAAAAGCTGACTTTGGGGTAATTGTAACTGGTCCTGCTGTTCGAATAAGTCCTACATCTGACTTGCCTGTTGACCAAAGAGTTATTGGAATTTCACATAAAGCCCTTTCTTCTTCTTCTAATAAAAATGCTAATCAGCTGCCCTCGCTAGATTGCAAGTGTACAGCTGGATGTGTCTGTGTCAACCAATTCAGTTTTTGTTTTTGTATCCCTTGTTCTGATAGTTCTAAATCAGTTTGTTTCTCCCATCTTGTTACTTTTTCTCCTAAATCTGCCCATTTGACACTTTTGTTTTTTGTCAAGCTAACATGTGGTAACCGATTTGATCTATACAATGCAAGGAATTCTTGAGGTAATGAACAGCTAACTACACTGTTCCCCTCAGTATCCCAGTACAAAGTACGCAAAACCAATCTAGTTGCACGATTTCTAAACAATTCTTGCTCATACTCTCTATCAGGTCCTGGTGTAGTACAGTAGTATAGAGTACAGTGTAACAAATGCTGTCGATCAGTGTCAAGGGAGGGGGTTTTACTGATGGCTACGTTCATCAGTTTCTCAGTTACTGCCCCTGGACCAGTCGTGACTAGGTCTTGGCTGTACCAGTAAAAGGTTTCACCCTCCAGTCGCACTACAAAGGTATCCATTTGTCTCTGTGCCTCCATACCTTGTACAGTTGGAACTACTGCTATGCCAAATATCTGCATAAGGTCCCTGCCCAATAGGTTTACTGGACACTTTGCAGAAACAACTATTTTACTTTTCTGGGTCATACCTGAAACAGGGTCAGTTATTGCTATATCATGGGAAAGTGGTTCCCTGTACAGCTGTCCATTCGCGGCTTTTACTAGTATATAATCAGGTGATTTTGAATGTTCTGGTAACTTGGAGGGGTGTATCAAAGTCCGTGATGCTCCTGAGTCACACAGGAATTTGACTTCTCTTCCCTCCACCAGAAGTGTAACTTCCAGTTTCGTATCTGCCAAGTAGAGCTCTAAGCTCAATAATGCTTAGTCTAAATTTCACTTTATTCACCCTCCATATCTACTTGCACTTCCTCAACTCCCTCTATCACATTTACATTTTCTTTTTGTTTATTAACTTTTCCTGATGATTTCTGACTTTCACTTGATGTATCCTCACTATCATATAGTCAGTCCTCATCTCCCTTATCTTCTGTAATTACCTTTTTGTTTTGCCTACAATCCCTTGCTAGATGTCCCTTTTTCCCGCACTTGAAGCATTCACCTTTCTTTTTCCTTTCTTCAAAATATTCTGATTGTTTGCCAGACTGTTTGTTTCCCTGGGCATTCTTCTTGCCCTTTTTACCTAACTGTAATACAAATACTTCAGCTCCATCTTCAGCAGTGAAGACTTGCGCCTTCTTTTTCTTTTTGCTATTAAAATGTCTTTCAGCATGTCTAGCGTATTCAAGTAAGGCTTGTAGCCTCCCTGTTCGATGGTCTATCATATGCTTCGTAATGAAGCTACTAATAGGTGCAATGCAACCTTTCAAAAATGCATTTTTTAATTGTTGTTCATATGGGGAATCATTCGTTTGGTTCTCAGGAACCGACATACCGCTATGATTATAAAAACATTCTAATAATCTAGCATAATATCCATCTATTGTCTCATTTTCCTGTTGTATGCATTGATTAATGCAAGTCCAGTCTGCTCTAGGTTTCCATTTCTCAGAGATTCGGTCTGTCAGACCTTTCACTCTGTTGTCTAACTCTGCGTCACTATGTGGGAGTGGTCTAAGCTATGCATTACGAGGATTCCAGGTGCCACAAATCATGTGCCAATCTGGACCTATAATTTGTCTTACTACTTTTTCTACTTCTTCCCCATTCAAGTGGTAACTCAACCTCATGCCTTGCAAATCTTCTAAAAATTTCGTAAAATTAACTTTCGGATGGGGGATTCCCTCAGTAGCCTTCCGGATGTCCTCCAGTGTCCACGGTCTATATACTAAGAGTGTTGGGTCCTGCCCTTCCTGTCCTGCCTGAGGATTTGGAACTTCTATAAGTGGGCATATTTCTTCCTCACTCTCATCCTGTAGATTTCTCTCTATTTGGTATGATTCTGTGTCCCTATGTGTTTTACGTGTTCGGGACCTAGTTTCAATAGGATCTCTAACAAATGGTTGTGGTCTTGCTGAAACTTCAGGATAACGTGAAGGTGGACCAGCCTGTCCACTCGCTTCATATCCTAAAAAGGGGAAGGGAGGGGGTAAGGGAGGAGGAGGAGGAGCTGTTGCTATTACCAAGTTATTATCCTCTTTGTCTAAAAATAATGTTTTTGAATTTTTAAGCTTCTGTTCTCTACGATTTGCTTCCTCAATCCACCTGTGTGCTTGAAGAATGCCTAGTTGGCATTCCTTTTTTGCCTGACCTCCCGCATCAGATTTAAGCTGTTTAAGGAGTTTAACTAGTGAAGTTTTATCTAGTTTACCATCAAATTCATATTTACTAACCCATTTCGTATAATACTTAACGTTATCAGAACGTTGTAATTGCATGTATTTTGCGTCTTCAGTTAGGGGCGGTTCTCGCGAGGTTTTAGTGCACTGATTACCCATGTCAAAGAAAATGTTATGTAATCCTTTTTTATCACGTGATATCAAGTTCTCAGTTCCTGTTTACAGTTTATCTAGAATAACTGCCTACCTTATTCTGTTACCCTGATCTATGACCAAATATACAGTACTTCCTTTTGTCCCTGATCTGCAAAACAAATCTTGACAACAATATACTGTAACCTAGTCCCTGATCTAAAACAGAAAAAAGGCAAATTCTTCCTACCTGAGCCTCTGGTATTGAACTGTCCAATGTACACTCTTCGGCCACAGATCAGAAAGTGGCCAGCCTCTTTAAACGACAATTCAGTCGGAGGTCTTTTCACCCAAGAAGAACCGTTTCGGTAACTTCTCCTGCGCAGTATTCGACCACCGGTAGACTTTGATCTGCAGCTGTCTGAGGGAATTTTCTGGCTAAGAAGGACCAAACTGTTAAATAAAATTAAGAATTCAATACACAGGAGGTTCAGATTCAAAAGTTTACTAGTGTACACCAGGAGGCAAAAAACATACAAGTACAGAATTTTGTCTGACATGAAACAGGAAGCACACAATTTTATATAGGTTTAACATTTAAGCTATGCTCACCTTACTGACGTGATATGTCACAGGGCATCTACATCACTCTAGTTTACAATTCTTCATTCATTAGATCTGCTGATGCTGTATATTTTAAAAAACTTTTCCTCTGGATACAATATGGCCTTGCTATCCAGCTGGTCAGTCATAATGTCTTTCTGTAAAGTTACTTGTTCAAGGTTTCATATCAGTTCGAATACAATAGCAGCTTCAGTCTTTTAATGCACGTCTTTGTTCTCTGTTACACTTTCTCACACAGCTGTGTGCTATCTTAGTAACACATATACAAGGCCAATACACTTTCTCA